>NC_080736.1:3875000-3900000 GCF_019097595.1 Hemibagrus wyckioides | reverse complement strand
GAACATAATTATTCATTATTAGCTATTATTAATGTTAATGATGTTAGGATTTTATGAAGAGTTAGTAAAGTAAAGGTGTACTCTGGAAAAGTTTCAGACTTCGGAACTCTGTGACTCATTGACTCGTCTCCTTCTTTCTTCATCTCTCTCTCTCTCCCTCTCTCTCTCTCTCTCAGTGGGGGTCCCGTGAGGCAGCGTTTAATCACTGGGTACTGCACCATCAGTGTGGAGGCAGACAGAAGGAGCCCACTCCAGGAGATCAGCCTGCAATCAAAGCCTTCTCCACCCCACTCTACTGTCTGCTGCTACTGACTGCTGCCATGGATCCCCATCACAAAAAAAAGAGCAGCAGAAACAATTATTTATTCTTTTTGATGTGGGGTTTTGAAGTTATCCTACTACCCGACTCCGACACCCACCTCCTTCCCAAATTCTCTCTCTCCTCCCCTCTCTCTCTCTCTCTCTCTCTCTCTCTTATTGCTTCACGCTTCTCTTCTTTTAGCTTGTTTACACTCCGAAGAAACAAGGTCAGACCCGAGTACACTAGAGAAAAGGAATCATTTTGAGTTCGAGAAACACAGGCATTGCGAGTCATGCCATGTCACGCGGTGGGGAATGAAAAGATTTTGTGTTTATTTGACTTTGATTAGACGAAACGTCTTGTTCTCTGCCTCCTTCTCGATTGATGTATTGCTAAGCAGAACAGCCTTGCGGATTCTAGCGTGAAAAAACAATAACTATGTCCAAAAAATATGACCATCACACCCAAATGTGGTTCTTTCCCAAATTGTATGGAATATCTTTGTATGTTCTAGCATTACAATTTTCCCTTCTTTGGTGCTAAAAGGCTCGAATCTGCCCGTCATGACCATGCACAAAGCGATTTCCATGAAGACATGATGTGTTAAGGTTGGACTGGGAGAACTGGAGTGTCAAGACGACAACACCGGACACCTTTGGGATGAACTGGAACACCGTGTGCACACCCGGACCTCCTCACTAATGGTCTTGTCCACATGATCTGACCACAAATTCCCAAAGCCACACTCCGAAAACCTCCTCAGAAGATAGGATTGGAGCTTATTATAAGAGCAAAAGATGGAATAAATCTGTAATGGAATCCTCAACAAGGACATGGGTATGTGGACATACTTTTGGTCATATAGAGTATCAGTTTGAACGAAACTGTTGAGGATTAAATTTAGCTTTTACGTGCAAAGCATAGGTAACTTCACAACTAGGGTAACACGAGGTCCGGGAAGCAAGCATCATGATGTCTTGTCATTGGATGAAAAAGATAAGTTACTTTTATGGATTAAACGGAAAAACATACAGCTAGACCATTTCATCAGAGCAATGAACAATGCAAGTCAAAACCCCAGAAACATCTGTTGCAGCCATCAAGATTTATGTGCAACTTCAACAAAAGGCTTCAAAGCAAATTCCCCTGAGACAGTCGACATCAATCATGTTTATATCACTGGCTCACAGCTCTGATAAACTAAATTTGTTTAATTAAGCTTGATGCAATACGGCATTAAAAAGTCATTTAGCAAGCCGTTTTCTCAGTTTGACGCTGAATCTCGCTTGATGTGGTGAACATTTAACAGAATGTGGTGTGCGCTCGATCCGAGAGACCAAGTGGGCTGCTTTTTATCTCAGATCAGCTATTTCGCACTACTTTTACGGGGCGACTAAATAAATTGTAAGAAAACTCAGCGTTTAATGGCGTGAGGTGGCTATTGGAATGGGACAGCACCCACCACACTGACCTCAGCGAAGGTCTGCTGTATATGTACACTACCGTTCAAAAGTTTGGGATCACTAGGATCACTTTTCCAAAGAAAAAACAATTTTTTATCCATTTAAAAAACAAATGAAAGATCTACATTGAGGCCTGTTATTAGCAACCATCAGTCTTCTGGTTCAATCTAATGTTTTTTGACTAATCCATGTTAATCATTTTGTATTATTAATTATACTTATTGATTATTAGAAAGCCCTTTTGTAATGGTGCTAGCACAGCTGAAAACTGCTGTATTCATTTAAAGGAGCAATAAGTGGCCTTCTTTAGGTTAGTTTAGTATCTGGAGCATCAGGAGATGTGAGTTTGTTTACAGTTTGTTTGTTTATTTATTTAGCTAAAAAAAAATTTAATTCTTTCTCACTATACTGCAGTTCTCAAACTTTTTCTCTGCTCTGTCTCAGTAAAGATTTATTTAAACATCCAAATATTAATGAAATAACATTTCTTTTTTTTTCTTTAGATTTTCTATAAAAAACATTTTATTTCTGATATTTCTACTGCCAGAACACATTAGCTACATGCTGATTTTATTTTGAGGGGAATTTAAAAAAGTAAACTTAACTTAACTTAAATTAACTTAAATTAAATTAAATTAAATTAAATTAAATTAAATTAAATTAAATTAAATTAAATTAAATTAAATTAAATTAAATTAAATTAAACCAAAAATAAATTGACAACTTATTTTTAAAAATATTTTAAAAAGTGGTAAAAAAATTCAAGGAAATAAACAAAAACAAACAAAGCATGGTCAGTCATGAGGGCAGCCAATCTCACTGGTGCCATCTTGGATTTGTAATCATACCTGATTTTTTATTTATTTTATGAATTCTATTTGTTGGAATTAATGAGGTAGAGCAAGCAGTGGAAACAAAATTAGCTAGCGCAATTACTAGATTTAAAGCTTACTCATATATATATATATATATATATATATATATATAGTACATTCAGTAAGAGTATTAGTAAAGTAACAAAGTAAAAATTTGTTTTTGTATTTTTTCCTTCTTTTATATGTTTGAGCCATACATTTTTGTCATGAACCATTGTACCAAAATAAACAAGCAAATAAATAAATAAATAAATAAATAAATAAAATTAAAAAAAAAACACAGACATTAATTCACAAATCAATGACATACATAATTATTCAAAATTAAAGTTTCTGTATAAGCATCTGGAAATTAAGAATTTGATTCTAAATTTATCAGTGATTTGTTAACAAAAATTCACTTTCATCATTCACTTTCTACTCTGTCATTTTCAATCTTCATTCAAAAAATAAATAAATAACATTCAAGTTCCAGACCATAATTCTGAGACTATAAACTTACAGCTATCCTTCATAAAATTATCCTTCACTTGGCATCGATACTCACCACACTCCAAAAACCATGATCCTTTTCAAAATAAGTAAACTTCCTGGCACAGAACAGATGCCATCTTTAAAACCCCATGATTCCCTGAGGCCAAAGTCTTGAATCTAGAGTGACAGGAACACTTTATTTTGACAGAATGCACTTTATAGCCATGACCAAAAGCCAAATGCAGTAATATTTCTAGTGTTAGAACACATTTTCAATAAAAAGATTCCTAATATGGACAGTCACATGATTTAGTTCACAGCGAAATGAGCTGTCTTTTTAACCATATGGAGTTCCATTTAAACCAAAGTAGATGACCGCTACGTTGCATCATGGAGCCTTTGGTTGATTTGTTTCCTTTGAGGATGTTTTGTTAGATTTAAAACTCAAAAGTGGTGTCCTTTAATGTGGTGTGACCGCCATGTTTATAGAGTAAAAAATAAATCAATATAATCCAAAGTTTATAGTGGATACCGTCACCAAGGTGAAACCATCCATCTTGTTAGACTGGAATATATTCTGGATATTGTGATAAGATATATTACAACAATATTTTCACCCCAGTTCACACACCAAGTCATGTTTTTAATGCAATACCGCAAGTATTAGCACAATGACTTATATTTTGTCCTATTGCACTTCATAAATATTAATCTAAACTAATTTGCATAAAAATTGACTTTATATCCACCAACAAATACAATTCCCTACACACAAAACATGAAAAAGATTTAGACAAAGCAGGAAAATGGCTAGCATGATAAGATTTCTAAACGCTACCTAGAACCTAGTCCTAGTACCTAGGACTGCTTGGACAGTTCCCATTCTAGACCACCAGAGGGCGGTCTGACAGGGCTTTCTCACTGTTATGTCACTGTTGTGTTTTTGTGCAATGTGTTTTGTTTATGTTTTGTGTTTCCAGATGTGTTTGCCCCGCCCGATTCTCTGTCCTGTTTCCTCACCTTTGCACACCTGTTCCTTAGGTTCCCCTTATTGCTTCCCCTGCGTATACCTGTTGTTTTGTGTTGCTGAGTCAGTTTTGTGGTTCCTTCTGATTTCTGTATTTTTCTGTTGTATAGTTTTTCCCTAGTGTTAATTAGTTACGTTTACATTTCTGGCATTTTGGTAGACGCTCTTATACAGAGGGACTTACAATTTATCTCATCTTACACAACTGAGCAACTGAGGTTTAAGGGCCTTGCTCAAGGGACCAGCAGTGGCAGCTTCAGTAGCCTTTACATTACACATATACATTACTGCACAGTGAAACCCTTTCTTCACATATCCCATCCTTGGGGGTTGGGGTCAGAGCGCAGGGCTAGCCATGATTTAGTGCCCCTGGGGGGGTTGGGGCCTTGCTCAAGGGTCCAACGGTGGCAGCTTGGCGGTGCTGGGGTTTGAACTGCGATCTCCCGGCCAGTGACCCAGAACCTCCACTGCCCCAGCCTGGTAGACCTGGTGGACCTGGACCTGGACCTGGCATTCGAACTCACAGCCTTGGGATCGTCCAACACCTTAACCACTAAGCTACCCAGTTTTCATATTTTCTTAATATAACCCCTCAGTCTGATTTTATCCTGCCTTTGGTTCTGGTGAGTTCTCCCCCCTGAGACCTGGGTTCGATCCCCACCTCTGACGACATCATCGTGACCCGCAAACTAATCCTGTAGGAACAGCGTACAGGTGAACACAGTCAGATAACAAACCAGTAGCAGGATATTTGGTGGAGACACGAACAAAACGGAAAGCAAAACATGGTATTTGTCGCCATGGGAACTGTGACCGACTTGAAGGAATTGCTGACAAAGCAATATGGCATTTCTTTTTTCTGTAAAGTTTTAGAATGGCTAAATATTTAATTGACTCTCTAGTTCCAAATCTACAAGTTAATGTTAGCGGCTAACAATGTCACAGTGACACCATTGTGTAAAAAATCGACTCCTGTCCAAACTTTTTGCTCATTGTCTTGCTTGCAGTGTCAGAAGAATATATTAAAAAATATGCAAATTTTACATTTAGGAAATGTTGAACGGTGCAGGGAGGAAGACCTAAACCTGAAAGTGTAAATGCACTCGGAGATTACGGACCTGCTGGCTGTGAATTCTGTCTGTAGCGGAGACTAAATGACTCATCTGTAGTGAGCTGGCAGGCAAATGCTTTGTGGATATAATGAGAGATCCTTTTCCTTTTTCTTTTGCCTTCACCTGTCAGACATTTATAACTAATGATGAGACTAATCCGCAGTGAATTATTCCGTGCCTCACATTGTCCTGCACTGATTCCCTATAAAGCTTCACAGATAATAAATATATATTTTAAAAAGATGGAGCTACAGAACATTTGACAAGACATGAAATAATAACAGAATAAAAGGAAAACCTCACAGGTCTTCTTTGCCCCTCTCTCTCTCTCTCTCTCTCTTTTCTTCATAAAATCCGAACAGCTCTAGCTGCGCTCACGATCCCTTTATCTCTTTCATTAGCGTGTCTGTGCTGCTCTTGGCGGGGAGACAGTCACTTTCTCGGCCCTGTGAAGTTCAGGCAGATTACAGTGTGGCTTTGAAGCTGCTGCCGTCGCTCCTTTCTCTCTCTCTCTCTCTCTTTCTCTCTATCTATCTATCTCTTTCTCTCTCTCTCTCTCTTTCTACTCATCCTCAACCCATCCTCCGGCCCAGCACGTTTCTGCCATCTACAACCGACCACGTCCAAACAGAAGACGAACAAACCGAACGCCCTGCAATGAACTGCATTCCCTTTTTAGTCTTTCATGTGTCGCACTCGTTCCTGCGGGCAACAAAAATCCCACCTAAGCAATCTCATCCCGGCGGGATCCGCAGAGAAGGAGATCAGACGGATAGGTGACGCGTCTTATGAAAATGAAGCTGAAGGGAAAAATAACTGGCGCACAACAATTACTTCTACCTGTGGGTGTACCATCATAATCTAGAAGATTATCAGAGCCACAGTCGTAAGAAAGTTCCCTGCAGTCTCCTTGACTTAGCGTGGTGCTTCCCTGATAAACACTATAAAGATAAGGAAATTAGAGCTGCATTTTTTTGTAAAAAATTAAAGCCGGTGTGGACATAAAAAACAGGCCAGCATTCACTTTCCGATTGAGAATGAGGAAAATAGTCGACAACAACTGGAAGGTGTGGTGCAACCTGGCATAATGCAGTTGATTATTTTCCAATAATCGCAAATCCTCGTTGTTACGTTACAAGTTCTATGAAACAAGTCACTTCCTGTTATTTAAGCTTTAAGTGTGTGAATGTGTGTGTTCATTCTAGAGTATAGCTAATATAGTTACCTTACAAAAAACCTATAACAATATATATAAGATATTTGCCTATTAAATATATATAATGCCATCCATCCATTCTCTACACCGCTTATATTATTAAGTCACGGGGAACTCAGGGCGGAGTACACCCTGGACAGGATGCCAGTCTATTGCAGGGCACAACCACACACACACACACTACAGGCAATTTAGAGATGCCAATCATCCTACAAAGCATGTCTTTGGACTGGGGGAGGAAACTCAAGGCAGAGGGAGAGCATGCAAACTCCACACACACCTGGCAGAAGCAAGAATTGAACCCTCAATCGTGGAGGTGTGAGGAAAATTTGATAACCACCACCCCATGGCTGCTTACAAAGAACTGACCCAAGCCAAGCATTCCATCAAGGGTCCTCACAGGAAGTTGTGCCACCAAGCTTGGGCAAAAAATAGAACAGACCACCCACACCACCAATCTGTCAACAAAAAACACCCAAAAGCTCCTTACAGAATTTCACTTGACTATATAGTGTAAAAGCAAGGAAATGATTTATAATCACACTCTCCGGTGTCACCCAGATGAGCCTCTGACTTGCTCGTAAAAGCACTATTCAAATAAAATTGAATTAAATAGCAGCTACTAACCATATATAGCATTACATACAGTATTACTGCTTATTAAATACCAGCTATTTACTCCTGACCAGATATTTATCCCATATTTATTCACAGCACCTATTCTCATGCTTCTTTATAATTACCACCACCTTACCATAATGGAAAATAAGCTGTGAACAATATTCTTGCAATATGTCATTACAAGTACCTGTTGTGCTTGAGTGATGAAAATAGAAGTGGGTTTGAGGTTTGTGGAGCAGCAAACGGGTCTGTGAGTAAAACTGGTCTCCTCGTGGCGGTGTCAAAGCTGGTGTGAACTTTTCAAGTAGCTCCAAGTAAGGTATCAAGTCTGCAAGTACGGCTGTGGCAGGTTCTGGTTAGCTGCCTTCAGGCAATATGCCATAAACACCAGAAACCACTCACCACAATTGTTAAAACCATCAGATATCGCTATCTTTCTTGAGACATTTGGTCCCTACCAAGATATAAAGCATGCATACACTCACACACACACACACACACACAAACCACCAAGCTTTCTCCCTCCGAGCTTCACACGATACAAAGATCCCAACTTCTATTGTAATGCCACTCTTAAAAACAGAATAATACATTAAAGCAGCGTAAAGCATCAGGCACTCAGGGTGACGTTTGACTACAACAATAAGCAGCCAGATGAAATATACATTACAGTAATTGGTACAGAGAGTGGAGAAAAAAGAGAGCCGTGCTGGAGGATACAGATGGTAACGACCGTCTGTCAGAATCATCCATGCGGCACTTCAGTTCCTACTTTCCTTTGTCTTATTTTATTTCCCTGATACACACACTGCCAGGGTTTCTGCATATGTTCATTTTTCAATATGCATTTAGCATTTATCTGTTATTTCATTTATACAATAAACCCGTTCTAATACGTTATAACTTCCACAGTAAAAGCTCATTCACAGGAACTCATATGATGGATGATCTACAGGATCTAAGACCAATAATAAATCAAAAATAATTGAGGATATTAAGCGTTCTGTGAGGAGAAGCTTCGTTAACATTTACGGAAGGAGTCTCCAGGGGCAGCACTTAAAAAGCTGGACCTTCAGTCTCTTGGTAATATGAAAAGGCTGTGTCTTATTTTTGTCTAATTATCTTAAAATATGTGCGGCACGTGGCGAGAGCATGACTGTTTATAGCTGTTATAATAAATAATAACAGGAAACAGCATGCCTTGTGTTTTTTTCCTTTGTACGTTTGTGGTATAAAAAATAGCACAGTGTATCATTTGGCAATAAATTAGAAATTGTGGTCATTAGCAAATTTGCAGTATAAGAGGGATAATACAAGGTATAATAGATCTCTTTGGCGTAAGCGTAAGAAGAAAATGATCCAGTGTTAGAGTGGTAATGAATTATTTTACTATAATAGCATGTCCTGAAGTGTTTTATTTTCCCAACATGTTTTTATTGGAGGTACGAGTCTGGAATTGCTCATAAACGGCATCCTAGGAAGACTGATGCAGCCTAGTGGAATTTATATGACTAATAGATTATCAATAGGAGCAGAAACCAATAAATTACTGGGAATGGTATTGTAACCTTTTAAAATTAGGACTGAACTAGAATCATCTTCGGAGGCGAAGAAAACCTTTACAGAGGCCATTTTAAAGAAGCTAATAGTTTTGTATAAGCTGTGGACAATGTAATTAAAGAAACAGCAGAGGAACCTGCACTTCTTTTTATCTTACCGCAGATCTTCTACAGATTTAGGTCGAGACAAACACGTCATCACAACACCCATTCAGCCAAGGCCTGCTTCATTTCACATGCATGGAATGTGAGTACAGCTATCAGAGAAAGTCTTTACATATGTGTGGAGTTTAAAAGAAGAATCCTGTTCTTGCAATTTCACCAAATCAGCTACACTGGAACCTCAGCATACGAGTTTCATCAGTTCTGGAGGTGAGTTCTTAAGGTGAAGATTTGTATTGGGAAACGTATTTTCCCATTAGAAATAATGTAAACGCAGATAATCCGTTCCAGCTCCCAAAAATATAAGCGATGTTCCCGATATGAAGCGTATGTAAACTGTATATCTGCTTACAAAGAACTGACCCAAGCCAAGCATTCCATGTCAAGGCTCCTCACAGGAAGTCGTGCCACCAAGCTGGGGCTAAAAATAGAACAGACCGCCCACTCTGCCAATCTGTCAACAAAAAACGCCCGAAAAATCACCTAGCTTCTGAACACATGCTGAAGGAGATGTTGGTATCGTGGGTTGACTCTTTCCAAACAGCTTTCACTGACTGAAAAAACAATCGGAAAATTCGTAACCTCACTTCGGTTGGCTTCGCTTTGCTTTCCACTGATGCTAACAAGTTTTTCCCGGACGTACTCACAATTTAGCCGGCGTTCAGTTTGGTTCATTTGTGCGCTGAAAATGCTTCGTATGCTTCGTATGATTTCTTGAAAAATTTCAATTCATCAGGTGAAAATTCTTAAGGGAGAGCATTTGTATGTCAAGGTTCCTGTAGTTTTCACAAAACAACAAAAACTCTACCAATTTGGTTAGATTAGATTAGATAGATAGATAGATAGATAGATAGATAGATAGATAGATAGATAGATAGATAGATAGATAGATAGATAGATAGATAGATAGATAGATAGATAGATAGATACTTTATTCATCCCAATGGGAAATTTACAACTTCCAGCAGTATCCACAACCATAGGAAATAAGGTAATAAATAAAAAATAAAACATTAATATAACAAAAAATGTATAACAAATAAGCTATAATAAAATAAAATAGAACAAAAAATACTAAATAATAGATAAGAGATAAGTAATGTGCAAAAACAAGAATTTAAAGGTACAAGACATAATGAATGATGTGCAAAAAACGGGTATGTGTTTACTCACAAAACATAATACCTTGGCTCCTCCCCCAAGGAAATAAAAACCTTTACTTTCTATTATCACCACATAGACATTACAGCAGAATGGAATCATTTTCTTCACATATCCCATCTGAGGAGGTTGGGGGCAGAGCGCAGGGGCAGCTGTGATAGAGCACCCCTGGAGCAGAGAGGGTTGAGGGCCTTGCTCAATTGCCCAACAGTGGCAGCTTGGTGGTGCAGGGGTATGAGCCCAAACCTTCTGATCAACAGTCCAGACCCTTAACCACTTGAACCACCACTACCCCAAGAGTGTAAAGATTGTTGGCCCTATGGGCCTCTATAAGAAGTTCATATTTCTGACAACAAGGTGCAAAATTAATTCTATGGATGCTGATTGGGGGCAGTGTGCTCCTATAAAGATGTACTTAATATTTCAAAGTAATCTGATAGACATAATATGAGTATTTTATGAAGATGAACTTTTGCTGAACGGCTGATATAAATGATGGTCCTCTGCTCCACTTGCTCCTAAGCCACCACTGGAGAAGGATTTTTTTATATTGTTTATTGTAATTTTACAGTAATAGTATTTATTCTGTCAGGAAATGCCCCACTTAGTTATTATCCTTTTATTTTTCTTCTTGAACCCATTTAGTTAAACACACCATCTGCATCTCAGATAAAATGGTAATCGTTGCCTTTGGGAAATAGACCAGTGGTGGTGATGGGAGTGGAAGGAAAGTGTGGGAAAGAATGGCTGATTTTTGTTCTGGTTGTTTGGAATGTGAAAATGTCGATTTCTCTCATGCCACTGCAAATGAAAAGGTCTCCCATGATTCCAGTGGGATGAAGCTTTCATGTGTGGAGTGTGTTGTTGTGTGTGTATTTCTGGATCTTCTCAAGATTTCAGTTTGAAGAGAGGAAAATGAATTTGATTACTCTTCAACAGTATAAGTACGAGGGTTGGAGTAAATGTATGAACAATGGAGTAAGTTAATGAAGTGTACAAGGGTTAGAATAGGTGTATGTGGGTTGGAGTAAGTGTACAAGGGTTCAGGGATGTGTATAAACATTGGAGTCAGTTTATGGAGTTTGGAGTTAGTGTACAAGGGTTCAGGTAAATGTCTGAATGTTGGAGTAAGTGTACAAGTTTTAGAATAAGTGTATGAATGTTAGAGTAAGTGTATGAGGGTTGGATTAAGGGTACAAGGGTTCAGGTATGTGTATAAATATTGGAGTAAGTGTACAAGCATTGGAATAAGTTTATGCATGAGTTAATTACACGAGGGTTAAGGGAAGTGTATGAATGTTAGAGTAAGTGTATGAATGTTGGAGTAAGTGTATGAATGTTGTAGTAAGTGTATGAATGTTGTAGTAAGTGTATGAGTGTTAGAGTAAGTGTATGAGTGTTAGAGTAAGTGTATGAATGTTAGAGTAAGTGTATGAATGTTAGAGTAAGTGTATGAATGTTGTAGTAAGTGTATGAATGTTAGAGTAAGTGTATGAATGTTGTAGTAAGTGTATGAATGTTAGAGTAAGTGTATGAATGTTAGAGTAAGTGTATGAATGTTGTAGTAAGTGTATGAATGTTAGAGTAAGTGTATGAATGTTAGAGTAAGTGTATGAATGTTGTAGTAAGTGTATGAATGTTAGAGTAAGTGTATGAATGTTGTAGTAAGTGTATGAATGTTGTAGTAAGTGTATGAATGTTAGAGTAAGTGTATGAATGTTGTAGTAAGTGTATGAATGTTAGAGTAAGTGTATGAATGTTAGAGTAAGTGTATGAATGTTAGAGTAAGTGTATGAATGTTGTAGTAAGTGTATGAATGTTAGAGTAAGTGTATGAATGTTAGAGTAAGTGTATGAATGTTAGAGTAAGTGTATGAATGTTAGAGTAAGTGTATGAATGTTGTAGTAAGTGTATGAATGTTAGAGTAAGTGTATGAATGTTAGAGTAAGTGTATGAATGTTAGAGTAAGTGTATGAATGTTGTAGTAAGTGTATGAATGTTAGAGTAAGTGTATGAATGTTAGAGTAAGTGTATGAATGTTAGAGTAAGTGTATGAATGTTAGAGTAAGTGTATGAATGTTAGAGTAAGTGTATGAATGTTAGAGTAAGTGTATGAATGTTGTAGTAAGTGTATGAATGTTAGAGTAAGTGTATGAATGTTGTAGTAAGTGTATGAATGTTAGAGTAAGTGTATGAATGTTAGAGTAAGTGTATGAATGTTAGAGTAAGTGTATGAATGTTAGAGTAAGTGTATGAATGTTGTAGTAAGTGTATGAATGTTAGAGTAAGTGTATGAATGTTAGAGTAAGTGTATGAATGTTAGAGTAAGTGTATGAATGTTAGAGTAAGTGTATGAATGTTGTAGTAAGTGTATGAATGTTGTAGTAAGTGTATGAATGTTGTAGTAAGTGTATGAATGTTAGAGTAAGTGTATGAATGTTAGAGTAAGTGTATGAATGTTGTAGTAAGTGTATGAATGTTAGAGTAAGTGTATGAATGTTGTAGTAAGTGTATGAATGTTGTAGTAAGTGTATGAATGTTAGAGTAAGTGTATGAATGTTAGAGTAAGTGTATGAATGTTAGAGTAAGTGTATGAATGTTGTAGTAAGTGTATGAATGTTGTAGTAAGTGTATGAATGTTAGAGTAAGTGTATGAATGTTAGAGTAAGTGTATGAATGTTGTAGTAAGTGTATGAATGTTAGAGTAAGTGTATGAATGTTGTAGTAAGTGTATGAATGTTGTAGTAAGTGTATGAATGTTAGAGTAAGTGTATGAATGTTAGAGTAAGTGTATGAATGTTAGAGTAAGTGTATGAATGTTGTAGTAAGTGTATGAATGTTGTAGTAAGTGTATGAATGTTAGAGTAAGTGTATGAATGTTGTAGTAAGTGTATGAATGTTAGAGTAAGTGTATGAATGTTGTAGTAAGTGTATGAGTGTTAGAGTAAGTGTATGAATGTTGTAGTAAGTGTATGAATGTTAGAGTAAGTGTATGAATGTTAGAGTAAGTGTATGAATGTTGGAGTAAGTGTATGAATGTTGTAGTAAGTGTATGAATGTTAGAGTAAGTGTATGAATGTTAGAGTAAGTGTATGAATGTTGGAGTAAGTGTATGAATGTTGTAGTAAGTGTATGAATGTTAGAGTAAGTGTATGAATGTTAGAGTAAGTGTATGAGTGTTAGAGTAAGTGTATGAATGTTAGAGTAAGTGTATGAATGTTAGAGTAAGTGTATGAATGTTGGAGTAAGTGTATGAATGTTGTGGTAAGTGTATGAATGTTAGAGTAAGTGTATGAATGTTAGAGTAAGTGTATGAATGTTAGAGTAAGTGTATGAATGTTAGAGTAAGTGTATGAATGTTAGAGTAAGTGTATGAATGTTAGAGTAAGTGTATGAATGTTAGAGTAAGTGTATGAATGTTAGAGTAAGTGTATGAATGTTGTGGTAAGTGTATGAATGTTAGAGTAAGTGTATGAATGTTAGAGTAAGTGTATGAATGTTAGAGTAAGTGTATGAATGTTAGAGTAAGTGTATGAATGTTAGAGTAAGTGTATGAATGTTAGAGTAAGTGTATGAATGTTAGAGTAAGTGTATGAATGTTAGAGTAAGTGTATGAGTGTTAGAGTAAGTGTATGAATGTTAGAGTAAGTGTATGAATGTTAGAGTAAGTGTATGAATGTTAGAGTAAGTGTATGAGTGTTAGAGTAAGTGTATGAATGTTGTGGTAAGTGTATGAATGTTAGAGTAAGTGTATGAATGTTAGAGTAAGTGTATGAATGTTAGAGTAAGTGTATGAATGTTAGAGTAAGTGTATGAATGTTGTAGTAAGTGTATGAGTGTTAGAGTAAGTGTATGAATGTTAGAGTAAGTGTATGAATGTTAGAGTAAGTGTATGAGTGTTAGAGTAAGTGTATGAATGTTGTGGTAAGTGTATGAATGTTAGAGTAAGTGTATGAATGTTAGAGTAAGTGTATGAGTGTTAGAGTAAGTGTATGAATGTTAGAGTAAGTGTATGAATGTTAGAGTAAGTGTATGAATGTTAGAGTAAGTGTATGAGTGTTAGAGTAAGTGTATGAATGTTGTGGTAAGTGTATGAATGTTAGAGTAAGTGTATGAATGTTAGAGTAAGTGTATGAATGTTAGAGTAAGTGTATGAATGTTAGAGTAAGTGTATGAGTGTTAGAGTAAGTGTATGAATGTTAGAGTAAGTGTATGAATGTTGTGGTAAGTGTATGAATGTTAGAGTAAGTGTATGAATGTTAGAGTAAGTGTATGAATGTTAGAGTAAGTGTATGAGTGTTAGAGTAAGTGTATGAATGTTAGAGTAAGTGTATGAGTGTTAGAGTAAGTGTATGAGTGTTAGAGTAAGTGTATGAATGTTGTGGTAAGTGTATGAATGTTAGAGTAAGTGTATGAATGTTAGAGTAAGTGTATGAATGTTAGAGTAAGTGTATGAGTGTTAGAGTAAGTGTATGAATGTTGTAGTAAGTGTATGAATGTTAGAGTAAGTGTATGAGTGTTAGAGTAAGTGTATGAATGTTGTAGTAAGTGTATGAATGTTGTAGTAAGTGTATGAATGTTAGAGTAAGTGTATGAATGTTGTAGTAAGTGTATGAATGTTAGAGTAAGTGTATGAATGTTGTAGTAAGTGTATGAATGTTAGAGTAAGTGTATGAATGTTAGAGTAAGTGTATGAATGTTGTAGTAAGTGTATGAATGTTAGAGTAAGTGTATGAATGTTAGAGTAAGTGTATGAATGTTAGAGTAAGTGTATGAGTGTTAGAGTAAGTGTATGAATGTTGTAGAAAGTGTATGAATGTTGTAGTAAGTGTATGAATGTTAGAGTAAGTGTATGAGTGTTAGAGTAAGTGTATGAATGTTGTAGTAAGTGTATGAATGTTAGAGTAAGTGTATGAATGTTGTAGTAAGTGTATGAATGTTAGAGTAAGTGTATGAATGTTGTAGTAAGTGTATGAATGTTAGAGTAAGTGTATGAATGTTGTAGTAAGTGTATGAATGTTAGAGTAAGTGTATGAATGTTAGAGTAAGTGTATGAATGTTGTAGAAAGTGTATGAATGTTAGAGTAAGTGTATGAATGTTGTAGTAAGTGTATGAATGTTGGAGTAAGTGTATGAATGTTGGAGTAAGTGTATGAATGTTGTAGTAAGTGTATGAGTGTTAGAGTAAGTGTATGAATGTTGTAGTAAGTGTATGAGTGTTAGAGTGGGTGTATGAACATTGCAGTAAATGTACAGTTGTTAAAGTGTACAAGTGTCAAGCACATCACATGACAAAGGCGTATTTAACTGTGACAAATGTGCCAATAATCCTTGGTTTTACGTCTGTGGTTTCTCCAGTGGGAAAGCCATCCAAGAATCTGTCCTCCACCAACAATAAGGACTTGATCAACATACAAGAATGTGCTCTTGAGGGAATCTTTAAGTAATTGGCTACAGAATTTCTTTGAGCAGATGAAAAAAAAAATCCTGAAAATGGCAGACATATGAGGGAGTTCTCAACAAATTAGATGCATCTCTGTCTATCCAGACCAGGCAGAGGTATGGGTGGAATGGTGGGTGGATGGACTGCGTTTATTTTCCTTCCAAAAAATTCAGAATATGAGTGTTGGATCCCTCAACGGGCAGTTCATAAAAGCAGGAATGCACTTCAAAGAATGCACACTATCTGCCCTGCATGGATAAAACAGCTGCTACTTATAGCTGTCTGCACAGCGTCCAAAGGTTTCATCTAAACATAATATGGCTGAATGTAACAGCACACACACACACACACACACACACTCACTCACGCCAGCATGGTTGAGTTTACCTTAAGCCTTTGTACTTTATAAGACTTTCAGAAGATCATATATCTGCAGCCGGGCTCATTTTCTAACCAGTGATCCAAGAGAAAAGGAAAAACCTCTTTAAAGTTGGCCAGAGACGATCATTGACACTAAGCATCAAACATCTTTTGGGGAAAATCAGAATCTGTGCTTAATTATCACTGATGATGTGTTATAAAACGGCACATCTGGAGTGTATTTGCGTAACAGCGACAACTGCACACTGCTGGAAAAGCGTGTACGAGGGAGTGTGAAATAAATCACTGCTCACAGAGCCAAAACTAAGACCTGATTATTTATTAAAAGGACTTGTGATGTATGAAATCCTCGAGATAGCAGGTATAACACTGCATTCCAGTGTAGTAGAAGTGTAGTACTCCAGATGTAAAACAGATCCCTATTAGCATCTGAAAAAGGGATGCTTCCCTGATTCCTCCATCCTTCAGCCAGGGACACAGATATCCCATAGTTCACCTGTATTAAGGTCTTTTAAATTCATGTGTATATATATATATATATAACTACACATCTAAGCAGTACACATTCTCTATTATATCCTACATAATAGTGACATTTTGTGTACATCCCAAAATCTCTAATTGATTGATTCCTAGATCTTTCATCCTTCAGCCCACGACCCGGAAAGATGCATCCTTTCGGAATTCCACTCTCTTTGTGCTCATATCCTGTTTATAGATCAGTTTTAAGACAAGTATGTGAGTTTCAGTTTTAAAAAAGCAGTTATCAAAAAAATGCATTATTATTAGTGTTATTATTATTATGGCTTCCTTTATTGCCATATAAGGATATATAATAACATCTAATAAAAGTACATAATGAAAATGATTAATAGCCAGAATATCCTGGAAGAAAATAAAAGAATGGAAAATATCCAGGGAGATAAGGCAACACTGCCCTCTAGAGCAAGGCTTAGCTAAAGATTGATGTCAATGTCAAAGATTGATGTCACTGATGTCTAATTTCTCTCTTACGAATTTCTAAAGGTCAAAGCAACTACCATGAACTTTTTAACGCTGAACTCTTAGTGATATCCCTGAATAGTAATGAGCTTCTGACCTCACAGCACTTCTGCAGCTTTTTTTTGCAAAGTCATCTACGCTTTACCTTGAAATATAATCATTAATAATTCAACCCTTCAGAAATCATGTTACTTTAATAATCCGATGCGAAACTATTTAATCATCAACAATTATCTCATCATTAAGACATCCTTTTCTACTAGTCAAGTACAAGTTCCTGTGTGTTAGCTGTTAAAGTACTATGTCAAAATATTAGGACAAGCACGTTAATTAAAATATTCATGTTAAAACACTTTCTGACCAATCAGATTCGAGCATTCGTATAAATGTGATATGAAGCAAGATAGTAAGCATATACCTATCAATCTGAGTTAAGGTGCTTGGACCCCTCAGATCGCTCCTACGTTTTGTGTCAGCAAATAACTTCTTTAAAAATATTGACCCCTGAGATGGGTTAAAAAGACTTTAGAATATTAAATTTGTGTCTTCTTAAATACGAAGTTAGAAAATAATCAACAATATAGTTGCAAGCAATGATGATCGGCCCAAGCAATGGTGCCCAGGCGCACCTGACACAGTGGGCACAGTGGGTACATGCATTTAAAGGGGAAATAATAAAAGTGTATATACATTTTTTGTATATAAAAAATATTTTGTATATACATATTTTGTATATAAAAAATAAATAAATAAAGGGGAAAGAGCTTTATCTAGTGGACATAGTGTAGTACTGCAGGAGTCAGGCCGAAACCATGTCTAGTCGATGGATTGATAAATGTAAAATTTTGTTGTGAGCCGTTTGAGCCTCACAAAATCATGAAACTAAGCAAACTTACTCACAACCAGTTGTTCTTTCTATGGAAAATGTTTTGAAACATTAGGACTTTCCACTGTTAAGATATAAGAACATTAATTTTCTTCTATTATGTCCTTAATTGAAATCCTCACCATATATACATAAGCAGTTTATGCCCGGAATTTAATGAATGTTTGTCCACAAATGGTTGGAAATTCCAGAAAATGTCTTTGGAATGGGGTTGTGAATTGGGCAACTATTATCCCCATTGTTATGCAGTGTATTAGCAGGGATGTTTATTGTTTTATGTGTGTATTTTTTGGGGGGTCTATTCTTGTGAAATTGCCAACCATTAGATAGATATGTGTCTGCAAATGGCTGCAAAGCACGTATGGATTTGCCTCTGTCTGTTTGAGTATTGGTATAATCTATTTTTTAACCTATTTATTTAGTGAAACTACTTCAGTTCTAAATTTCCTTATTATCATAACACTGTAGTTTAAGAAATTTTTGCAGAAGGAGTTGGAAAAAGAACGCCGCAAGATGAATGAAACGGAAAAGGAGCTTGGAGTGTCAAAGGCTCCACTGGATCTTCTCAAGAATGGTATGCAATGTGTACAGTGCTAAATCTGTAATTATGCAGTATTATACAACGTACAAAACATGTTTAGAAACCAAATCCTTTTTTCTTTTTAACTCTAGATGTTTTGGAAGTTAAGGCTGAGGATGGCGAGGAGGAAGAAGAAGAGTCCAGCAGTAGCGCGTTTACAGTGGAAGAGAACACAGATGAATAGGCATCAATAACCGTTTTGTCGCATATAATCTGAGTGCTTTGTAACTAGTTCTAGAAACGTTTTGTGTGTGACTTAACTGTAATGTGTGAAGTATGTAGGTTAATGTTAAAATAAAAGATTTTTTTTTTCGATGTGTGTTTTGTGTTTTTACTATTACACATATAAAAAAAGGAAAAACTCAATTTTAATTAATAATCAGGATCGATAATAGCAATGTACAATATTTCAGTGTTTTGTTATGCAATACTCACGTTGTTGAAAGTTTTTTGGCCGTTTTTATATTTACTATGAAATGCATTTCATCGGTTTGCTCGTTAGCGGTTTCTGGAGACAGTCAACGTATATTTAATCAACTAGTGTTATACACTGTTCGCAAAAAATATAACATTATACTGTACATTAGGTTGATTGGTGATTCTAAATTGCCCATAGGAGTGAGTGTGAGTGTGTGTGGTTGTCTGTCTATATGTGTGGCCCTGTGATGGACTGGCGACCTGTCCAGGGTGTACCCCTGACTTTCACCTAGTGTGTGCTGGGATAGGCTCCAGCAGATCCCCGTGACCCTAATTAGAATATAGGGTATAGAAAATGGATGAATGGATGGATAATTAAATAATTGCATGTTTTAATAAAGATTAAGAGAAATGTTGCCTATATGTTTGGAGTCAGAAGGCATCCTGTGAATGAATTTGTTTTCTTCCTGCTAGAGAGTGTGTCTCTGTGTTGTATATTGCAGCCTCACAAATGTCCCAGATAACCCCAAATAAACTAGCTATATTAATGTCTAATCATCTGTATTCTCTTCCGCACAAAGTATGCTAGTGTTGGACTTCCCTGCCGTCGTTGGCCTTAACCATAAAAACAATGTGTAATTTAACAAGAAAAAACAAAACTTATAGTAAAATAGTCAAATAAAAAATGGACATAACACTGTATACTAACAAAGTGAACATTGCACCTTCCCTTTTCCAAAATCTAGTGAAGCCCTTGCCACATCTATGTATATCTAGGTGTGTATTTCTCCGCAATTCTCTATACTTGTGTAAAGACTTTTTTATCTCAGTTATTATCCTCATCACTCTGTCAGCTATTTCTGCAGGACACTTCTGTTCACAGTCTCATCCAACATGTACAGAACAACACAAAACAAAAGCTAAACAGCATAAAAAACAAAAAACATTAAACATATAATGCGTTAAGACAGATATATAGATAAGTGTATGATTAAGTGTGTTCATCTAATAACTTCAAAGCGCACTTCAGCTTCCATAAAGGCAGATATTCAGTCTTTCTGTGTTGTTGTTATTATTGTTGATATCGCGTTACATGTGCTTTGCAAAAGCTGCCACTTTTTGTGACCGAATTATTTTTTAGGTTTATGGTTGAAATAAAGCCGCACACATCATGCTGACGCATGGACCAATTCTAACCATATACAACCTAATATAAACAATTAATATAAACTAGCAGCATGGAATTAAAAAAATCTTTGTTCACAAATGGTTGGAATTCCAGCCAATGTCTTTGGAATGGGGTTGTGAATTGGGCAACTATTATCCCCATTGTTATGCAGTGTATTAGCAGGAATGTTTATTGTTTTATGTGTGTATATTTTTGGGGGGGTCTATTCATGTGAAATTGCCAACCATTAGATAGATATGTGTCTGCAAATATGAACAAATTTATATTGTCTTGACTGAATAGAAGTAGCATTATCTTCAGCAGGAGATATTAGGATGTATATCTGTGTAGGACAGGTCAGAGTCTGAAATTAGGCTTTTCAAATGGACCACAGCTAGTTGTTGATTCTTCAAAGATTGTGGAGGTGGTGTGTTGTACTTGATGACGTTTCTCAGATGAAACTGATGCTGGATAGTTGAGTGAAGACTACTGAACACAATGTGACCACAATGGATGGGGCTTTCACACCAAATGCGAAGCGATTGAACGTCTCCTGGCAATTCACGTCTGTGCCCTATATAGGCACCGGTCACTATTCAACCAATTGCCTTTGATCACTGAGAAGAATCAAATACACATGCCATTGGTGAGGCATTGTAGATGTACAGATTATTCATCTATGCTTTTGCATGTAGCAGTGGTCTGATAATATTTACACATGAATAAGTGCAGGGACAGACGCTTTAATCGATATTTATCAAATCAATCTATGTTTCCAATAGAGATAACATCGGCACTGAGATTTGGTTAAGAATAACATATTTTAGTGAACATGACCTCCTTTGCTGACATCCCCTTATAATCAGTTTGAGTATGTCTGTAAACCATAGTTTATTATGATTTAAAGATGCATATGCTTTGCTATACAAGCATATATTCAAAGAAACTGAAGTATGTTATATCAGCTTGTCTATATGTGGCTACAGCCTCAATACATCCATCCATTTTCTATACCTGCTTTATTCCTAATTAGGGTCACGGGGATCTGCTGGAGCCTATCCCAGAACACATTGGGCAAAACACAGGGGTACACCCTGGACAGGTCACCAGTCCATCACAGGGCCACACATATAGACAGACAACCACACACACTCACATGGGTAATTTAGAATTACCAATCAACCTCATGTACATGTTTCTGGACTGTGGGAGGAAACCGGAGTACCTGGAGTGAACCCACACAGGCACAGGGAGAACATGCAAACTCCACACAGAAAGGCCCCTTCCTGTTGGAACCCGGGAGCCAAACCCAGGACCTTCTTGCTGTGAGGCAACAGTGCTAACCACTAAGCCACTGTGTGAGAGGTGTGGTTATGGAAATCGTTTTCTATTGGCTGGAGGGTATGATAAAAGAATTTGCTGTGGACACATCTCACATTTTCAGTGAACGCACAGGTAAGTACCGGTATCAATTTTGTGGGGTTTTTTATGTTAGGGAATGTAGGCTTTAAATTATAAGTAAATCTTTAATGTTTAGCACGGTGGCTTAGTGGTTAGTCCAGGGTCCGAATCCCCGGACTAACGGGTTTATATCTTCAATGTATACTTTTTTATGTACTGAAGTGTTAATGTACTCTATGAATACAGTCTAATAATATGATTTCTGTGATTTCAATCCGATTGTATTTTTCTGTTTAGATGCCATGGCTGAAGAGATTCCGAATGCGGCGTAAGCCAATAAACAAGAAAAGTAAGAAAGTTTCTCATTCTAATAATGCTTGTGTTTGTCCAAAAGTGTCAGGTAATGAGGTTAGACTGAAGTCAGACGTGGATGAAGAAGTGAATGAAGATGTTTTTTAGGCATAGCCTACAGTGTAGTTTCAGTTGTTAAGCACAAGATACATAATGTGTGTCACATGGCAGAAATCTGACCTTCACCACATTCATACAGAGGGCAGTCTATCCATCCATCCATTTTCTACACCCGCTTTATTCCTAATTAGTGTCACGGGGATCTGCTGGAGCCTATCCCAGCACACACTGGGCGAAAGGCAGGGGTACACCCTGGACAGGTCACCAGTCCATCACAGGGCCACACATACAGACAGACAACCACACACACTCACACACACTCCTATGGGCAATTTACAATGACCAATCAACCTAATGTACATGTTTTTGAACTGTGGGAGGAAACCGGAGTACCCGGAGTAAACCCACGCAGGCACGGGGAGAACATGCAAACTCCAAACAGGCCCCTGTCTGTTCGAACCGGGGATTCGGACCCTGAACTAACCACTAAGCCACCGCTCAGTGATGACACAGTAAAAAAGAGCTCTATAGGTAAGAAGAAAGGATATCAGTGTAAAAATGTGAGTGGGGAAGAAGAGAAAGAAAATGTCAAACCCTGTTTATTGAGCAGTTTTACGATAAGTATGTGAGTTTTAGTTAAAGCAGCAAAAATGCATTATTATTATTATTACTGTTATTAATATTGTGGCTTCCATATAAGGATATATAAAGTATATGTCTACATCTAACAAAAGTACATAATGAAAATGATTAATAGCCAGAATATCCTGGAAGAAAATAAAAGAATGGAAAATATCCCGGGAGATAAGGCAACGCTGCCCTCTAGAGCAAGGCTTAGCTAAAGATTTATGAGGTCCACCGATGTCTAATTTCTCTCTTACGAATTTCTAAAGGTCAAAGCAACTACCATGAACTTTTTAATGCTGAACTCTTAGTGATATCCCTGAATAGTAATGAGCTTCTGACCTCACAGCACTTCTGCAGCTTTTTTTGCAAAGTCATCTACGCTTTACCTTGAAATATAATCATTAATAATTCAACCCTTCAGAAATCATGTTACTTTTATAATCCGATGCGAAACTATTTAACATCTCATCATTAAGACATCCTTTTCTACTAGTCGTCTGTTACGGTTTACAAGAGAAATCTACACTATCTACACAAAATATCATTCACTGACATGAAATATTCCAAAAGTCCAAAAATGTTTACAAGTCACAGGAATTTGCATCATTTATATTTCTGGAAGATCACGAGAAGAAGAAAAGTAAGATATTTATATAGTTATATAGTTATATTTTCATATTGATGGGGTTGTTTAAAAAAAAAAAAAGAAGAAGAATTTTAGTCCATCAACATCAAATATGTTTATTATAGGTCTTAGATTATGTTAACTTCCACCATACAAGTTCCTGTGTGTTAGCTGTTAAAGTGCTATGTCAAAATATTAGGACAAGCACATTAATTAAAATATTCATTTATGTTACAACCTTCTGACCAGTCAAAATCGAGCATTCATCTAAATGTGATATAAAGCAAGATGGTAAGCATAAAGCTATTAATCTGAGTTAAGGTGCTTGGACCCCGCAGATCGCTCCTACGTTTTGTGTCAGCAAATAACTTCTATTAAAACAAAATGAAATATTGACCCATGAGATGGGTTAAAAAGACTTTAAAAGATTTGATTTGTGTCTTCTTAAATATGATTTTAGAAAATAATCAAAGATTTAATAGATATAATAAAGCTCCGTTTAACTGACTCCAGTTCTGACCGCCGAGCACAAGATGGCGCTGTTCAGACTGAGCGGCACTGTTTTACACACACACACACAAAACACACAACACACAACACAAAGAAAGATCAGACTGGTCAAACATTGACCTGCCTGGACATTTCTTTTGGCTTCACAATAAATTATGGGCAAAAAGCATAAAAAGCACAAATCAGAGAAGCACATCTACGAAGGTAGGGTGTGATTTTAAAACGTTTTATTTCTTTCATTGACTGTAACGGAAGGCTAACTTCGCTAGCCACGTTAGCTTGTTGCTATAGCCGGCAATTTATCCAGCTAACTGCTAATGAATGGAATGGCCACAGTGTCTTTTCTACTTAAAGTAGCTAGCTTTAGCTTCTCGAATCGGACCGGTCAAACGCTGGCGATTCATTTATTGACCGAAGCGCTGACATTAGTCCCGGCTTTTATTCAAACCACAGGTTTATAATATTAACGCGCTAGTTATGGTTTCTATAGTAACAGCTCGCGCACAGGAGCTTATAAGGAGGATATGGGTGTAATGTTGATTAATGTAAACGTTTTAAGGGAAGGAGTCTCCAGTGCAAGTGTTTTATAACAGTCAGAGGTCAAGCTGCAGGACAGAGGAGTTTACTCTTCTCTGGAACTTGACAAGATGTGTGTGTGTGTGTTGTCTTTAGTTTTAGATAGAGAAATAAATAGAGACTGTTTATATGTGTTTATAGCTGAATGAGTGTTTATAGCTGCTGTATAACGCATGTAAGAACAGCAGGGATGTTCATCAAGATTATAAAACTAAATAAAAGAAAAGAAAGGAATAAAATACTCCAGGATGTGGTGACTCTGGGGTTCAAGAGCCAGCTCGGGTCACGTCACCCAAAACATATTATTATATATTGTTATATAAGTTCTAACCTTAGGATAAGGTTAAGTTTTTCATTCATGCAAAAACTTTCCAGTTCTTAAAACTGTCATAAATGTTTACTTTATGACATAAGTGAAATTATTTGTATTAAATAATATAAACAAATTGTCCGTTTTTAAAAGGATGTAAAAAATAAATAAAACATTTTTGTAAACAAAAATGATAATTTTCAAATAAAAAAAAAATGTTGGTGACAAAAAAAAAAAATGTGGTTTGATATAAAATAAATAAATAAACCAAGAAAGAAAGCAATTTTTGGCTCTTTGGCATGATGCAGCTGACTTAAAAAAGGAGGTTAAAAATCTACCAATAAAAAAAAAAAAATTATAATAACTTTTTATAATGTTATGGTCTTTTTTTGGTGTCTAGTACAAAGATATATAAATTTTAATTTGGGGATTTTATACACAAAATATTTGTAAAGATATACCAGGACCAGTCTACACTGAGAATGTCGAAGAGTTTATAAAGCAACAGAAATCATTATAACAAAGTTATATAACTGAAATGTTTTTCAAATTCAATGATTTGGAGTAGTGTCCCAAAACTTTTGGCAACACAGTGTATCTGTCATGTTCGTAAACACATAGACAGATCAGATAAACTTACACAAAGGTGCTCTCTTGCTGTGAGCATGTCAATATAAGGGTTTTTGTTTTGT
>NC_080736.1:3817500-3870000 GCF_019097595.1 Hemibagrus wyckioides | reverse complement strand
TTTCTTTCTCTCTCTCACACACAAACACACATACACACACACACACCTTTCTTTCTCTCTCTCACACACACACACATACACACACACACACACCTTTCTTTCTCTCTCTCACACACATACACACACACACACACACCTTTCTTTCTCTGTCTCACACACACACACACACACACACACACACAACTTTCTTTCTCTCTCTCACACACAAACACACATATACACACACACACACACACCTTTCTTTCTCTCACACACACACACACCTTTCTTTCTCTCTCTCACACACAAACACACATACACACACACACCTTTCTTTCTCTCTCTCACACACAAACACACATATACACACACACCTTTCTTTCTCTCTCTCACACACAAACACACATACACACACACCTTTCTTTCTCTCTCACACACAAACACACACACACACACACACCTTTCTTTCTCTCTCTCACACACAAACACACACACACACCTTTCTTTCTCTCTCTCACACACAAACACACACACACACCTTTCTTTCTCTCTCTCACACACAAACACACATATACACACACACACACACCTTTCTTTCTCTCTCACACACATATACACACACACACACACACCTTTCTTTCTCTCTCTCACACACAAACACACATACACACACACACACCTTTCTTTCTCTCTCTCACACACACACACACACACACACACACACCTTTCTTTCTCTCTCTCACACACAAACACACATATACACACACACACACACACCTTTCTTTCTCTCTCTCACACACAAACACACATACACACACACACACACCTTTCTTTCTCTCTCTCACACACAAACACACATACACACACACACACACCTTTCTTTCTCTCTCTCACACACAAACACACATACACACACACACACACCTTTCTTTCTCTCTCTCACACACAAACACACATACACACACACACACACCTTTCTTTCTCTCTCTCACACACACACACACACACACACACACACCTTTCTTTCTCTCTCTCACACACAAACACACATACACACACACACCTTTCTTTCTCTCTCACACACAAACACACACACACACACACACCTTTCTTTCTCTCTCTCACACACAAACACACATACACACACACACACACCTTTCTTTCTCTCTCTCACACACAAACACACATACACACACACACACCCCTTTCTTTCTCTCTCTCACACACAAACACACATACACACACACACACCCCTTTCTTTCTCTCTCTCACACACAAACACACATACACACACACACACCCCTTTCTTTCTCTCTCTCTCACACACACACAAACACACATACACACACACACCTTTCTCTCTCTCACACACACACAAACTTTTCATTATGTCTGTGTTCGTCTGTCTTACTCTGTTGTTGTCTCGCTGTCTGTCTATCTCATGTAACACAAAACACATACACACACACGCAACACTTTTCATTATGTCTGTGTTCGTCTGTCTCACCCTCTGTCTGTCGACGACTGACTGTCCATCTAAGTCTCTTTCCGTCTTGCTGTCTGTCTCTCATGTAACAAAAAACACACACACGTCTTTCTCTCTTTCACACAACACTTTTCTTTGTCTGTGTTCATCTGTCTCAACCTCTGTCTGTCGTTGACTGACTGACTGTCCATCTAAGTCTCTTTCAGTCTCGCTGTCTGTCTGTCTGTCTGTCTCATGTAACACAAAACACACACACACACTTTTTTCTTTATGTCTGTGTTCGTCTCTCACTCTCTGTATTACTTTGACTGATTGTCTGTCCATCTAAGTTTCTCTTCATCTCTCTGTCTGTTTGTCTCATGTAACACAAAACACACACACATCTTTCTCTCACACAACACACACACACACGTTTCTTTGTCTGTGTTCATCTGTCTCACTCTCTGTCTGTTGTTGACTGACTGACTGACTGTCCATCTAAGGCTCTTTCCGGCTCGCTGTCTGTCTGTCTCATGTAACACAAAACACACACACCATCTCTCTCTCTCTCTCTCTCTCTCTCTCTCTCTCTCTCTCTCACACACACTTTTCTTTGTCTTTGTTCATCTGTCTCAGTCTGTCTTTCGTTGACTTGACTGTCTGTCCATCTAAGACTCTTTCCGTCTCGCTGTCTCTCACAAGATACATGTCTTTCTCTCTCACACACACACTTTTCTTTATGTCTGTGTTCATCTGTCTCACTCTCTGTATTTCTTTGACTGACTGTCTTTCCATTTAAGTCTCTTTCCGTCTCGCTGTCTGTCTGTCTCTCATGTTACACAAAACACACACACACATTATGTCTGTGCAGTAATTAATGATCTACAGTAATGAAAAATGCCATGTGTTCACCATTCTGTAAAAGAGTAATATCTCCGGTGCCCCACACCTGAATAATCTCATTATTACACATCTGCTCTGCTCAAGGCTTTACGTATGAGTCCACTGATAAATGACTTGTTATTAGACGGAAACAGGGTGTTTGTCTTGTCTTTGATTTGTGATTAATACGCAGTAGCCAGAAGCTGATTCGGCTTTATTCGGAAACGCGCAGTGGACGCTGCTCAAATAACCAGACGCAACGACGAGCGCTGGAAAAACGTCGTCTCTGCCAAACCGTTGAGTCACTGGAGAAAGAGCCACATTCCTAGAGTTTTCCATCCTCGTCTGGGCCACACCTCTTCCTTTTCCATCCCGTGTATAGTTTTCCATAATGGCGGAAATGACGAAAGCATCAGTAAAAAAAAAAAAAAAGTGACGTGATATATATTTTTTTATGTAGATACAAAGCAAGGATAAATTCTGTAGAGCGTTTACCGTAAAAGTCTTCAGGGATGAGCTGTTACCATAGAAATGATAAGCGCGTGTGTGTGTGTGTGTGAGCCGTGTTATATAAACACATCCACACCTTCTGACCAATCAGATTCAAGATTCATCTATTGTCGTTGGTGTAAAAATGAACAGGAGACTTATCAGAGATGTATGTGTGAGGATGCTTGACCCTTATATATGTGTGTGTGTGTGTGTGTGTGTATGATCCTGTGTAACACATCTGTCTCAAAATGTTTTTTTTTTCCTTTTTCAGTGATGTATATGAATTATGGACCTTTCAGCTCGTATGCTCCAACTTACGACTCCAGCTTTGCAAACATCAGTAAAGAGGACTCGGATCTGATCTACTCCTTCTACGGAGACGAGACCAGCCTGCAGGGGTCTGAGAGGTGGGTGGGTGTGTCTGTGTGTGTCGATTGTTTTGGACCATGTGTGCATATTCAAATACAGGAATACACTCTGTTTAACATTATAAGCTGCGTCCCAAACGACGTACTACACTCTTACACTATGCACTATATATTCTATTATACTAAATAGTATATACTATTGATGTCTTATACTATTATACTAAGTATAAGACATCAAATTCGCTGTCTCTAGCTTCAGCACAGTGAAAACGCCGGATTTTTAAAATACAAATTGCAAAAAGTCAGCTAAGACCTTTGTCAGAGTAGAGTCTGGCATCCTGACAATATTCTCTCATCCAGCGTCAGCGTCTGGTGGCCCCGCCCCTCTTCCGCAACGTTTTGGGCGTTGAGTTCATGAAGTGTCCATCATTCCACACTTGTTTTTTGGATACTTTAAATGTTGTTGTCGCTGGGAATTTCAACGTGAACTCTATATGGCACTATTACACCAAACAGGCATAACATTATGACCACCTGCCTAATATAGTGTTGGTCCCCCTTTTGCTGCTAAAACAGCCCTGACCCATCAATGCATGGACTCCACTAGATCCCTGAAGGTGTGCTGTGGTATCTGGCAGCAAGATGTTAGCAGTAGATTCTTCAAGATAGGGCCTCCATTGATCGGACCGGTTCACAACCGTTCCTTCCTTGGACCACTTTTGATAGATACTGACCACTGCAGACCCACAAGAGCTGCAGTTTTGGAGATGCTCTGATCCAGTGGTCTAGCCATCACAATTTGTCCCTTCATCAAACTCGCTCAAATCCTTACACTTGTCCATTTTTCCTGCTTCTAACATCAACTTTGAGGACAAAGTGTTCACTTGCTGTCTAATATATCCCACCCACTAACAGGTGCCATGATGAGGAGATCATCAGTCTTATTCACTTCACCTGTATGTGATCATAATATTGTACTTGATCAGTGTACATGCTACACAATAGTAGAATAGTGCATAAGTGTGCGATTTGGGACGCACCTATTGTTTCAGATATGACGTGCTATAAAATACACTCTATATGATATGAACCGGATATTTCCGTACACGTTACTGACGTTTCTGACGATTCTCAGCGCTCGTTAATGAACCACGCTAATGTAATAGAGGATGTGTTCTGCTTTACAGCTTTATTTTTAATTCTAGAAAAAATACTTTCTATTTGCATATTTTCTAATGTGATAGAAGTCATAGGAAATGCTTGAAAGTTCACCTACTGCCATCTGCTCCGTGTGTGTGTGTGTGTGTGTGTGTGTGTGTGCGCGGAACCAAGTGTGCGAGTCCAACCCCCACACAGTCAATACCACCATTCATACAGTCATCACATCACACTCACTTAGGAATGTTATTTAACACTTGTACATATGTTGTGTGTGTGTGTGTGTGTGTGTGTGTGTTTTTCAATCACAGTAGTGTTACAGATTTCCTGGCCAAGTCAGAAGAGCATATGAGCAGACTGGCGGATAATATTTTGGACTCGCTGACCAACGGAGAGCACTCCAGACATCTGAAAGAGACCGAGGCTGTAAGGATATGAAAGTTGTTTTCTCTCTCTCTCTCTGTCTCTCTGTCTCTCTCTCTCTCTCATTAAATGCCATGTGGTGAGCAAAACAGTGCTTACTGCCAAAATCAGGCTGTTGATTTTAGACCAGGATGCAGTGGGAGAGCTCCAGCTCTTCACTTTCGATCCCCCTGGATGTGTAAAGGATTAAATGAAGTTAATTATGTCTGTTATACAGTAGACCTGGTTAAGAAACACACACTGGACATGGTGCTTTCTGTAAATACACCATCACCCTGCTCTCTCTCTCTCTTTATGAAATACACCATCACCCTGCTCTCTCTATCTCTTTATGAAATACACCATCACCCTGCTCTCTCTCTCTCTTTATGAAATACACCATCACCCTGCTCTCTCTCTCTCTTTATGAAATACACCATCACCCTGCTCTCTCTCTCTCTCTATGAAATACACCATCACCCTGCTCTCTCTATCTCTTTATGAAATACACCATCACCCTGCTCTCTCTCTCTCTTTATGAAATACACCATCACCCTGCTCTCTCTCTCTCTTTATGAAATACACCATCACCCTGCTCTCTCTCTCTTTATGAAATACACCATCACCCTGCTCTCTCTATCTTTATGAAATACACCATCACCCTGCTCTCTCTCTCTCTTTATGAAATACACCATCACCCTGCTCTCTCTCTCTCTTTATGAAATACACCATCACCCTGCTCTCTCTATCTTTATGAAATACACCATCACCCTGCTCTCTCTCTCTCTTTATGAAATACACCATCACCCTGCTCTCTCTCTCTCTTTATGAAATACACCATCACCCTGCTCTCTCTCTCTTTATGAAATACACCATCACCCTGCTCTCTCTATCTCTTTATGAAATACACCATCACCCTGCTCTCTCTATCTTTATGAAATACACCATCACCCTGCTCTCTCTCTCTCTTTATGAAATACACCATCACCCTGCTCTCTCTCTATCTCTTTATGAAATACACCATCACCCTGCTCTCTCTATCTTTATGAAATACACCATCACCCTGCTCTCTCTCTCTCTTTATGAAATACACCATCACCCTGCTCTCTCTCTATCTCTTTATGAAATACACCATCACCCTGCTCTCTCTCTCTCTTTATGAAATACACCATCACCCTGCTCTCTCTCTCTCTTTATGAAATACACCATCACCCTGCTCTCTCTATCTCTTTATGAAATACACCATCACCCTGCTCTCTCTCTCTTTATGAAATACACCATCACCCTGCTCTCTCTCTCTCTTTATGAAATACACCATCACCCTGCTCTCTCTCTCTCTTTATGAAATACACCATCACCCTGCTCTCTCTATCTCTTTATGAAATACACCATCACCCTGCTCTCTCTATCTCTTTATGAAATACACCATCACCCTGCTCTCTCTATCTCTTTATGAAATACACCATCACCCTGCTCTCTCTATCTCTTTATGAAATACACCATCACCCTGCTCTCTCTATCTCTTTATGAAATACACCATCACCCTGCTCTCTCTCTATCTCTTTATGAAATACACCATCACCCTGCTCTCTCTCTATCTTTATGAAATACACCATCACCCTGCTCTCTCTCTCTCTTTATGAAATACACCATCACCCTGCTCTCTCTCTCTCTTTATGAAATACACCATCACCCTGCTCTCTCTATCTCTTTATGAAATACACCATCACCCTGCTCTCTCTCTCTCTTTATGAAATACACCATCACCCTGCTCTCTCTATCTCTTTATGAAATACACCATCACCCTGCTCTCTCTATCTCTTTATGAAATACACCATCACCCTGCTCTCTCTCTCTCTTTATGAAATACACCATCACCCTGCTCTCTCTCTCTCTTTATGAAATACACCATCACCCTGCTCTCTCTCTCTCTTTATGAAATACACCATCACCCTGCTCTCTCTCTTTATGAAATACACCATCACCCTGCTCTCTCTATCTCTTTATGAAATACACCATCACCCTGCTCTCTCTCTCTCTTTATGAAATACACCATCACCCTGCTCTCTCTCTCTCTTTATGAAATACACCATCACCCTGCTCTCTCTCTCTCTTTATGAAATACACCATCACCCTGCTCTCTCTCTCTCTTTATGAAATACACCATCACCCTGCTCTCTCTCTATCTTTATGAAATACACCATCACCCTGCTCTCTCTCTCTCTTTATGAAATACACCATCACCCTGCTCTCTCTATCTCTTTATGAAATACACCATCACCCTGCTCTCTCTCTCTCTCTTTATGAAATACACCATCACCCTGCTCTCTCTCTCTCTTTATGAAATACACCATCACCCTGCTCTCTCTCTCTCTTTATGAAATACACCATCACCCTGCTCTCTCTCTCTCTTTATGAAATACACCATCACCCTGCTCTCTCTCTCTTTATGAAATACACCATCACCCTGCTCCCTCTATCTTTATGAAATACACCATCACCCTGCTCTCTCTATCTCTTTATGAAATACACCATCACCCTGCTCTCTCTATCTCTTTATGAAATACACCATCACCCTGCTCTCTCTCTCTCTTTATGAAATACACCATCACCCTGCTCTCTCTCTCTCTTTATGAAATACACCATCACCCTGCTCTCTCTATCTCTTTATGAAATACACCATCACCCTGCTCTCTCTATCTCTTTATGAAATACACCATCACCCTGCTCTCTCTCTCTCTTTATGAAATGTTATCAGCAGACCTGAAGAATTGTTTGTTATATAGCAGAAGGCAGATTTCCCCGTGAGAGATTAATAATGTTTGTCTAGTGTTAAAGTTAACAGTTTATTACAGTACAGTGATCATATCTCTGTCTCCTGCAGAGAAGTCAAGAAGAGGACGAGTCTGCAGAGAAGGCCAACACTGCTGATGGGGTCGAGGTACAACTATATAACAACTGGAAAACTAACTTTCTTTCTTTCTTTCTTTCTTTCTTTCTTTCTTTCTTTCTTTCTTTCTTTCTTTCTTTCTGTCTTTCTGTCTTTCTTGCTTTCTTTCTTTCTTGCTTTCTTTCTTTCTTTCATCTATCCATCCTTTCTTGCTTTCTTTCTTTCTTTCTTCCATCTATCCATTCTTTCTTGCTTTCTTTCTTTCCATTATATTATATTACTCATCAGATTAATGGGAAATGCCCAAGACCTTAAACTTGAGTCACACCTCTGGACCTGTTTCAGTCATGTGACCTCATCAGTTACAGTCAGAAATACGACAGTACTGAGACCTCACTCAGGAAAGGAATGTTGGAAAACTGTCTAATAGACCTAATAGATCCCAGATCTAATATACACAAACATTGAGATTTATTTAATCCACAAAATTTGTACACAGATCTTTGTGATGATTCTAATCCTTTTCATGTGACATCTTGGTACGATGACTTCATGTTTATGACGAAGTGACCGTTAGTGAAGTGTCAATTAATGTAACTGATTAAAATGTTATATGATTGGTAGATATGAAGAGTATTAAGGTGCACATGTGTAAAGAACCGTGATCTAAACACAACGACTTTAACAAATACTGTTTAAATCACCCGAGTTAGTGGAGACTTTAAATGAAAGCCATGTTAACAATCAGTCGTGTAACAAAACCAAAGTCAGAGACTAAAACTAAACTTACAAGATAAAACACACACACACACACACACACACACACACACACACACACACACACACACGAAAAGGTGCGTGGAAGCTGAAGGTGATGAATAATTTCTCACTCAACAGATCCATCCTGCTGTGACGGGGTGTTTGGTCAAAATGGCGTAATCAGCATTGTCGTCTCGACGCTTTAGCATTGTGTGGCTGTCAGTTAAGGGTTTTTGTGCGCATGAAGGTTTTTGTAATTGGTTTCAAATCGCATGACGCCCACCGAGAGCATAAAGCAGCTTTAAAGCAGTTTGAAGGCAAATACAATACATCAGCGTTGTGCTACCTTTCTGTAGCTTTGACAAATTAGTTTTTAAAGACTTTTAAAGTTTTGACAAAACAAGAACCGTGGCTGAAAATATCACAGCTTCGAGATGTCAGGGTGTTAATTAGTTAATTACTTTACATTTCTTGGCATTTAACGGGTGTCTATTTATTTCATCTCATTTTATACAACTGAGAAATTGAGGGTTAAGGGCCTTGCTCAGGGGCCAGAAGGGGCAGCTTGGTGGAGCTGGAATCCAAACTCACAACCTTCTGATCAGTAGACCAACTCCTTAACCACTAAGCTACCTTAAAGGAAACAAAAAGCTTAAGTTCCTTAAATGTATAACTTTCTTAGAAAGATAACTCATTTTAATTGGTGTTTAAACTGATTAATACTGTCACCATAACAACCTTAATAGTGATGGACAATGCATTTGTAAGTCTCTTTCAGTTCGACTGATTTATAGCAGATTCTCGTTTCTACTTCTGCACCGATCAGGCATAACATTATGACTGCCTGCCTAATATTGTGTTGGTCCCCCATTTGCTGCCAAAACAGCCCTGACCCGTCCTGCACTGTGTATTCTGACACCTTTCTATCAGAGCCAGCATTACCTTCTTCAGCAGTTTGAGTAACAGTAGCAAAGTAGCAGTTGGATCGGATCACACGGGCCAGCCTTGTGATCTGTCACCGGTTCACCACTGTTCCTTCCTTGGACCACTTTTGATAGATACTGACGACTGCAGACCGGGAACACCCCACAAGAGCTGCAGTTTTGGAGATGTTCTGATCCAGTGGTCTAGCCATTACAATTTGGCCCTTCATCAAACTCGCTCAAATCCTTACGCTTGTCCATTTTTCCTGCTTCTAACATCAACTTTGAGGACAAAATGTTGACTTGCTGCCTAATATATCCCACCCACTAACAGTCTTATTCACTTCATCTGTCAGTGGTCATAATCTTGTTCCTGATCAGTGTATAACCGCTAGCCTAGCTCTGATCCAGGTGTTGAGCGTGTTTGTTGCAGGTTTCTAAAGCCTCTGAAAGATCAGAGAAGCAGGTGAGGTGTCTGAGAAAGTTCCCGCAAAACCCTCATATATTTAGAAAGTAAACAATTCCAGAAGGGTCATTCACCCTGAGCAGCATAAAATTGACTCGACAGACATAACAAAGCCAAAAATGTGCTTTATAAGACGTTTTAACCCAAGCCCTGATTTTATAGACAGACTGAATTAGTTACAGACCTTCTGCTGTTCTGACATAAATGAGAATGTCAGGCTTTCAGTAGTTTCAGATCTGATTATATGAAAGTCGGTGTTATTTGGTTATGAGTAGCAGATCTAGAGGGAGCTCATGGAAAACAAATGCAGTTAGTGTCCTAGTCTAGCTAAAAATCACACAGTATCCCAGTATGCTCCCTCTCTCTCTCTCTCTCTCTACTTTAAAGCAGCTGTGTCAACAAAGCCAGTCTATCCTCCCACACAAGAGCATTTACGATCACATACATTCTCACTTCTACAAAAAAAAAAAAAAGAAGAAGAAGCTGTGGGTGAAAAACGGTGTCAAAAATCAGGGACATGTCTGAAGTACTCATTTCTAGATTGTACGAATATCCTCCATGATGGGAAGTGGTTTGTTTGAAGCCAGCGTGAGTCTCCTTGTTCCCCTGCCGCTGTAATGAATTGAGTAATTTACGCCATAAATGACTGTGTAACATTTTGCACTGCATAAGTCAAGCGTTTATTGTTTTCATTAACTTCTTATTTCAGTTCATTTCCTTCTTTCTGTCAGTCACTGCGTTTATGGACGATTGAATAGCCACAGTGTGAGAGAGTGTATTTGGGAATGAAGGGATTTTTTGGTGTATCTAAATTTGAGAGCTAACCAGTGAGGCAGGTTTGTTAGAGCAGTGTCATTTATTTTCTTCCTCTCCTCTCTTCCCCTCTTTAGGTGGTCGGGTCAGAGTTCAAGACATCGACCAGCATGAGCGTTCTGAATTCGGTCATCAGTTTGGGTTTGGGTCTCGACATCCTACCAGAAAGCTTTGACTCACAGGGTGAGCGCTCACACTTGTTAAAACACAGACCACACAAAATTCATCCGAGTCTGTCTCACATCCTTTTTTTAAAATTCCTACTCACCCATAATTGTGCATGGCTCCTGCACTGGATTTTATTTAACAGTGCTTCATAAGGAATCTAGACTACACCAAACTGACGCACTTCTGCTGTTTCTCCACGTCTCAGAAGCTAAACAGTTTCAGCAGAAGCTGGACGAGACCACCGTTCTGCTGAGGGATCTGCACGAAGCTCAGAGAGAGAGACTCAGTGCCAAACAACCACCTAATATGATCTGCCTGCTCGCACCTACTGCCAAGGAGCTACAACTAGGTACACATTCACACAGTCTTAACATATCTTACAGCACAGAAATAACAGTAACGCACACCACTTGCGGTTTCTGGTTTATTCAGCACTTTTGCATACTCGTGATTAACTCGTCGTCATGTGTGTGTGTGTAGCGGAGAAAGTGACAGAAAACCTGGCTCAGCTGACCAGTCAGGTGACTCCGGGAGATGTGAGCAGTTTGTATGGCATCAGGAAAGCTATGGGCATATCACTGCCTCATGAACCTGCAGAGGGAACATATACACACCTGACCACAGGTACAAACACACACTATTTAATATAATGCTGTTTCCACTAGTAAAATTAGCCTTAATGATATTCCTAATAGAATTCTTTATATAATAAAAATGACTTTGCTGCAGTTTCAGGCTGCTTAAAGATGCAGTTTGTGTCTAGATCTGTAATAACATAAGTAGATTACTTTATTTACATTTTTCTGGCCCAGAAAGTAGCTCCTCCCTCATTTTAAACAAATCACAAAAATCACACACTGCTCCTTTACTCATAGATCTAATGGATGTTAGCAATCACAATGGGTTTGTTTTTAATAATTTTACAGTGGGAGCAGAGCAGCTGGACAGAGCGTGCCCGGGATCCGACGACGTCTCGGCCATCACAGTGTAACTGTATTGGTGCATGGGTCACTCCTGTATCGATGGTGCTTATTTCATGTGATGTTTATATACATTGTGCTTAATAAATGTGTCCCTTTTTTTTTTTTTTTTTTTTTAAATATCTCAGCAGGTCCAGTGATTCTTTTAAAAAAGTTCTCTCTAAGGAAGGACATCATATAGCAGGTATATGGTTTATAGATGACCGTAATACTTTAGATATAAGAACAAAGGAAACATCACAGGGTTTTAACCTTGAAAAAAATGATTTATTCCATACGGATTCTGTACAGAATGTTTAACTTAGACATCTTATACTGAAGTTTAAAGTAACAGAGATGTTAGTTTCAGTTCAGGTAAATGTTACAGTACACCAACGTTACCCACATTCAGCCCGACCGGTTTACCCGGAGATGCACACACACATCTCGTCTTTCCCTTTCCTTAAGCTAGGGGTGTCCAATCTTCTCCACAAAGGGCCAGTGTGGGTGCAGGCTTTCATTCCAACTGAGCAGAAGCCACACCTGAGTCTACTGCAAGCCAAGAACTGTTGCCTAGCCAGTTGGAATCAGGTGTAGCTTCTGCTTGGTTGGAATGAAAATCTGCACCCACACGCACCAGGCCCTTTCTGGATGAGATCAGACACCCCTGCCTTAAGCCATCGAGTTCCACGTTGCGACATAAGACAGACAAGCAGCTCAAAGCGAACAGGAATAAAACGTAGCCCTAACTTCGAATAGGCGGAGTCATAATGGCAAAATTCAGAAAAATCTTTTGCAATCAAAACGATTATACTGCAGCATTTTTTTTTATTCATGTTTAGCTTTGCTTATTCTCTTTAAATTACTCAACAGTTGACGTGTAAATTCCTGTTTTGCCAAAGCGGTTTTTCTAACAGTTTGAAGTCATTCAGCAGCAAAGTCTGTCCACACCTAAACATTTCCTGTGCTTCACATCATGTCCTAGTAAATAATAATAATATTAACAATAATAATAATAAAATGTCCTCTTCATGTTCGAGTGTGCAGGTCCCATCGTTTGCAAGTAATGTCAGATTTAAGACACAAAGACTTCTGGAGACAATCAGCAGTATTTCTTCTTCTTCCGTTTGTTGCCTCCGTAGTTTTTAAGGATCAGAACAGTGCAGAGAAGTTTAAGGTCACGAAACGCTGGAAAAAAACAAACAAACAAACATATAAAAAAAAAAAAACAGTCCCTGCTCCAGTGTTAGGTGGGAACGTTCCATCTCGGCCAGAATGACGAGCGTATATTTGTTCAAAAGTTTCTGGCTTCGTAAGGGTTTTTAATTATTCTATCCTCGTCTTCTACCATTTGGAAATCCTCTCAGCATAAGAAAACATTTCACATTCCAAGAAACACCGTTAAAAAAAGAAAAGAAAAGAAAACTCTACCCATCCAGCCGGGGGTGTGTGAGTGAGAGAAGGTCAGCACTTTCAGCTGAGCCCCATTCCCTGCTGCTTATTGGAGTCTGTGCATACAAAAAAGGTTGTGAGTTCTCCTTTCCCCTTTACGTTGATCAGACCTCGGCACTCGCACGAGTAACCCAGCTTCTGCAGAACATCCGACGTCTCTTCTGTCACCTGCAACGTACGCAACGTTTTAATTGTCATTAAAAAGTTTTCACAAGGGTCTCGATACTCTTACACTCCATTTCCTGTGTTTTCAAATATCTATACTAGCAACTACAGCTACAAATATTTATACTAGTAACTACAGCTACAACTATTTTACTAGTAACTACAGCTACAAATATTTTTACTAGTAACTACAGCTACAAATATTTATACTAGCAACTACAGCTACAAATATTTATACTAGTAACTACAGCTACAACTATTTTACTAGTAACTACAGCTACAACTATTTATACTAGCAACTACAGCTACAAATATTTTACTAGTAACTACAGCTACAACTATTTATACTAGTAACTACAGCTACAACTATTTATACTAGTAACTACAGCTACAAATATTTATACTAGTAACTACAGCTACAACTATTTATACTAGCAACTACAGCTACAACTATTTATACTAGCAACTACAGCTACAACTATTTATACTAGTAACTACAGCTACAACTATTTATACTAGTAACTACAGCTACAACTATTTTACTAGTAACTACAGCTACAACTATTTATACTAGTAACTACAGCTACAACTATTTATACTAGTAACTACAGCTACAACTATTTATACTAGTAACTACAGCTACAACTATTTATACTAGTAACTACAGCTACAAATATTTTACTAGTAACTACAGCTACAAATATTCATACTAGTAACTACAGCTACAACTATTTATACTAGTAACTACAGCTACAAATATTTATACTAGTAACTACAGCTACAACTATTTATACTAGCAACTACAGCTACAAATATTTTACTAGTAACTACAGCTACAACTATTTATACTAGTAACTACAGCTACAACTATTTATACTAGTAACTACAGCTACAACTATTTTACTAGTAACTACAGCTACAACTATTTATACTAGTAACTACAGCTACAAATATTTATACTAGTAACTACAGCTACAACTATTTATACTAGTAACTACAGCTACAACTATTTATACTAGTAACTACAGCTACAACTATTTTACTAGTAACTACAGCTACAACTATTTATACTAGTAACTACAGCTACAAATATTTATACTAGTAACTACAGCTACAACTATTTATACTAGTAACTACAGCTACAACTATTTATACTAGTAACTACAGCTACAACTATTTATACTAGTAACTACAGCTACAACTATTTATACTAGTAACTACAGCTACAAATATTTTACTAGTAACTACAGCTACAAATATTTATACTAGCAACTACAGCTACAAATATTTTACTAGTAACTACAGCTACAAATATTTATACTAGTAACTACAGCTACAAATATTTTACTAGTAACTACAGCTACAAATATTTATACTAGCAACTACAGCTACAAATATTTTACTAGTAACTACAGCTACAAATATTTATACTAGTAACTACAGCTACAAATATTTTTCTAGTAACTACAGCTACAAATATTTATACTAGTAACTACAGCTACAAATATTTTACTAGTAACTACAGCTACAAATATTTTACTAGTAACTACAGCTACAAATATTTTACTAGTAACTACAGCTACAAATATTTTTCTAGTAACTACAGCTACAAATATTTATACTAGTAACTACAGCTACAAATATTTTACTAGTAACTACAGCTACAAATATTTTACTAGTAACTACAGCTACAACTATTTTACTAGTAACTACAGCTACAACTATTTATACTAGCAACTACAGCTACAAATATTTTACTAGTAACTACAGCTACAACTATTTATACTAGTAACTACAGCTACAACTATTTATACTAGTAACTACAGCTACAAATATTTATACTAGTAACTACAGCTACAACTATTTATACTAGCAACTACAGCTACAAATATTTTACTAGTAACTACAGCTACAACTATTTATACTAGTAACTACAGCTACAACTATTTATACTAGTAACTACAGCTACAACTATTTATACTAGTAACTACAGCTACAACTATTTATACTAGCAACTACAGCTACAACTATTTATACTAGCAACTACAGCTACAACTATTTATACTAGCAACTACAGCTACAACTATTTATACTAGCAACTACAGCTACAAATATTTATACTAGTAACTACAGCTACAACTATTTATACTAGTAACTACAGCTACAACTATTTATACTAGTAACTACAGCTACAAATATTTTACTAGTAACTACAGCTACAAATATTTATACTAGTAACTACAGCTACAACTATTTATACTAGTAACTACAGCTACAACTATTTATACTAGCAACTACAGCTACAAATATTTTACTAGTAACTACAGCTACAACTATTTATACTAGTAACTACAGCTACAACTATTTATACTAGTAACTACAGCTACAACTATTTATACTAGTAACTACAGCTACAACTATTTTACTAGTAACTACAGCTACAACTATTTATACTAGCAACTACAGCTACAACTATTTATACTAGCAACTACAGCTACAACTATTTATACTAGTAACTACAGCTACAACTATTTATACTAGTAACTACAGCTACAACTATTTTACTAGTAACTACAGCTACAACTATTTATACTAGTAACTACAGCTACAACTATTTATACTAGTAACTACAGCTACAACTATTTATACTAGTAACTACAGCTACAAATATTTTACTAGTAACTACAGCTACAAATATTCATACTAGTAACTACAGCTACAACTATTTATACTAGTAACTACAGCTACAAATATTTATACTAGTAACTACAGCTACAACTATTTATACTAGCAACTACAGCTACAAATATTTTACTAGTAACTACAGCTACAACTATTTATACTAGTAACTACAGCTACAAATATTTATACTAGTAACTACAGCTACAACTATTTATACTAGTAACTACAGCTACAACTATTTATACTAGTAACTACAGCTACAACTATTTTACTAGTAACTACAGCTACAACTATTTATACTAGTAACTACAGCTACAACTATTTATACTAGTAACTACAGCTACAACTATTTATACTAGTAACTACAGCTACAACTATTTATACTAGTAACTACAGCTACAAATATTTTTCTAGTAACTACAGCTACAAATATTTATACTAGTAACTACAGCTACAAATATTTTACTAGTAACTACAGCTACAAATATTTTACTAGTAACTACAGCTACAAATATTTTACTAGTAACTACAGCTACAAATATTTTTCTAGTAACTACAGCTACAAATATTTTACTAGTAACTACAGCTACAAATATTTTACTAGTAACTACAGCTACAACTATTTTACTAGTAACTACAGCTACAACTATTTATACTAGCAACTACAGCTACAAATATTTTACTAGTAACTACAGCTACAACTATTTATACTAGTAACTACAGCTACAACTATTTATACTAGTAACTACAGCTACAAATATTTATACTAGTAACTACAGCTACAACTATTTATACTAGCAACTACAGCTACAAATATTTTACTAGTAACTACAGCTACAACTATTTATACTAGTAACTACAGCTACAACTATTTATACTAGTAACTACAGCTACAACTATTTATACTAGTAACTACAGCTACAACTATTTTACTAGTAACTACAGCTACAACTATTTATACTAGTAACTACAGCTACAACTATTTATACTAGCAACTACAGCTACAACTATTTATACTAGCAACTACAGCTACAAATATTTATACTAGTAACTACAGCTACAACTATTTATACTAGTAACTACAGCTACAACTATTTATACTAGTAACTACAGCTACAAATATTTTACTAGTAACTACAGCTACAAATATTTATACTAGTAACTACAGCTACAACTATTTATACTAGTAACTACAGCTACAACTATTTATACTAGCAACTACAGCTACAAATATTTTACTAGTAACTACAGCTACAACTATTTATACTAGTAACTACAGCTACAACTATTTATACTAGTAACTACAGCTACAACTATTTATACTAGTAACTACAGCTACAACTATTTTACTAGTAACTACAGCTACAACTATTTATACTAGCAACTACAGCTACAACTATTTATACTAGCAACTACAGCTACAACTATTTATACTAGTAACTACAGCTACAACTATTTATACTAGTAACTACAGCTACAACTATTTTACTAGTAACTACAGCTACAACTATTTATACTAGTAACTACAGCTACAACTATTTATACTAGTAACTACAGCTACAACTATTTATACTAGTAACTACAGCTACAACTATTTATACTAGTAACTACAGCTACAAATATTTTACTAGTAACTACAGCTACAAATATTCATACTAGTAACTACAGCTACAACTATTTATACTAGTAACTACAGCTACAAATATTTATACTAGTAACTACAGCTACAACTATTTATACTAGCAACTACAGCTACAAATATTTTACTAGTAACTACAGCTACAACTATTTATACTAGTAACTACAGCTACAACTATTTATACTAGTAACTACAGCTACAACTATTTTACTAGTAACTACAGCTACAACTATTTATACTAGTAACTACAGCTACAAATATTTATACTAGTAACTACAGCTACAACTATTTATACTAGTAACTACAGCTACAACTATTTATACTAGTAACTACAGCTACAACTATTTTACTAGTAACTACAGCTACAACTATTTATACTAGTAACTACAGCTACAAATATTTATACTAGTAACTACAGCTACAACTATTTATACTAGTAACTACAGCTACAACTATTTATACTAGTAACTACAGCTACAAATATTTTACTAGTAACTACAGCTACAAATATTCATACTAGTGACTACAGCTACAACTATTTATACTAGTAACTACAGCTACAAATATTTATACTAGTAACTACAGCTACAACTATTTATACTAGCAACTACAGCTACAAATATTTTACTAGTAACTACAGCTACAACTATTTATACTAGTAACTACAGCTACAACTATTTATACTAGTAACTACAGCTACAACTATTTATACTAGTAACTACAGCTACAACTATTTATACTAGTAACTACAGCTACAAATATTTATACTAGTAACTACAGCTACAAATATTTTACTAGTAACTACAGCTACAAATATTTATACTAGTAACTACAGCTACAAATATTTTACTAGTAACTACAGCTACAAATATTTTACTAGTAACTACAGCTACAAATATTTATACTAGCAACTACAGCTACAAATATTTTACTAGTAACTACAGCTACAAATATTTATACTAGTAACTACAGCTACAAATATTTTACTAGTAACTACAGCTACAAATATTTATACTAGCAACTACAGCTACAAATATTTTACTAGTAACTACAGCTACAAATATTTATACTAGTAACTACAGCTACAAATATTTTACTAGTAACTACAGCTACAAATATTTATACTAGCAACTACAGCTACAAATATTTTACTAGTAACTACAGCTACAAATATTTATACTAGTAACTACAGCTACAAATATTTTTCTAGTAACTACAGCTACAAATATTTATACTAGTAACTACAGCTACAAATATTTTACTAGTAACTACAGCTACAAATATTTTACTAGTAACTACAGCTACAAATATTTTACTAGTAACTACAGCTACAAATATTTTTCTAGTAACTACAGCTACAAATATTTATACTAGCAACTACAGCTACAAATATTTTACTAGTAACTACAGCTACAAATATTTATACTAGTAACTACAGCTACAAATATTTATACTAGTAACTACAGCTACAAATATTTATACTAGTAACTACAGCTACAAATATTTTTCTAGTAACTACAGCTACAAATATTTATACTAGTAACTACAGCTACAAATATTTTACTAGTAACTACAGCTACAAATATTTTACTAGTAACTACAGCTACAACTATTTTTCTAGTAACTACAGCTACAAATATTTTTCTAGTAACTACAGCTACAAATATTTATACTAGCAACTACAGCTACAAATATTTTACTAGTAACTACAGCTACAAATATTTATACTAGCAACTACAGCTACAAATATTTATACTAGTAACTACAGCTACAAATATTTATACTAGCAACTACAGCTACAAATATTTTACTAGTAACTACAGCTACAAATATTTTTCTAGTAACTACAGCTACAACTATTTTTCTAGTAACTACAGCTACAAATATTTTTCTAGTAACTACAGCTACAAATATCTCTACTAATAACTACAGCTACAAATATTTTACTAGTAATTTGAATCTGAAAATAAATAAAAAATAAACAGGAAGTACCTGGATCCTGCCCAGTTCTCCGGTGCTCTCCATCCGGCTTGCTACGTTCACAGTGTTACCCCAGATGTCGTATTGCGGCTTGCGCGCTCCGATCACCCCCGCTATTACTGGCCCGTGGTTTATTCCTACACACACACCATGGACATGCTTTGAAAACACTTGACAAAATATTTATGTCAGCTGGACGCAATTCCTTCCGCAAAGTGCGTTTTACGCGCCGTGGGAGTAAACAGTTTTAACTTAAAAATGTTTTAACTGCTGTATATATATAAAAAAAAAAAAGAGGCAGCGATGACGTCACTGACCACACGAGTGTTTTTGCAACTTCTGGTCAAATGTCAATTACTATTTATAACCACGAGAGAGAGAGAGAACCACGTCATAAAAATATATCTGAGACGCAACAGGACAGGGAGGCGAAAGAAAATACATGCAGTGTGTGGTTTAGGTTTAATCTCAAACACACACTTTACATGGAATAAATAATGACCTTCGCTGCATTCTTGTGCCCCACACACACACACACACACACACACACACACACACACACACACACAAATATTCAGTCACAGGAATGACTCACTCTCAGTAAAAACTTGTAACAAATAGCTCTCTCTAACTCTCTCTCTCTCTAACTCTCTCTCTCTCTCTCTCTCTCTCTAACTCTCTCTCTCTCTAACTCTCTCTCTCTCTCTCTAACTCTCTCTCTCTCTCTCTAACTCTCTCTCTCTCTAACTCTCTCTCTCTCTCTCTAACTCTCTCTCTCTCTAACTCTCTCTCTCTCTAACTCTCTCTCTCGAAGTGCCGGACAGAAAGTTTTAATAAAAGCTCTTCTGTGATGACCGTCACATCGAGGCATTAGGTGCACCGTCTCTCCACTGCTTTTCATTTATTTAACAGTTCAGCCCAGCTCAAGAGGATGATGAGCTGCTCATTCCTCCCATTCCTCTGCTATTAACATTTCTATTTGTGCAAAAGACAAAAGACTTCTTCAAGGCTTCCAAATGAGTCGTTTATTTTCAGATTTCAGCGGAATCTTGACTTCATATGCTCTCTGTTTTCGGTAACACACAAGACCAAACCACAGATGTGGGCAACCAGAGCTCAGAAACTCCTCCGGAACATCTGCAGCCAAATGAGTCGGATAAAAGAGCAGCTCTGCTCTCAGCAAACAAAGACATACTGTTATTTCTTTTTACTTTCGGAAAAATATAATGAATGAAACGAAATATAATGTACAAAAAAGTAACATTAAATACCCTGAATAAGAGAAAAATAGATGATGGATGGATAGTTGGAAATGGATGAATGGACAGATAGTTGGACAGATGGATGGATAGAGATAGATGACTGGACAGTTTGACGGATGAATGGACAGATAGTTGGAGAGGCTGATGAATGGATAGATGGATAGTTAGAGATAGATGATTGGACAGATAGTTACACAGATAAATGGATGGATGGATGACCTCCCTATGGTGGACAGAGGTCTCTCAGTAAGTAGAAGTGTGTGTATGTGGCTGTGTATCCGCTGCACTCACCCACACGCAGTCTAAAGCTGTTAAACGAGTGGCGGTTGATGCCGTCCAGCTTTCCCATCAGAGCAATGGCAAACTCTACCATGATGCCGATCTGCGCCGGCTGCCGCTCCCGGTCCTGCCAACACAGAGCGCTCGCTATTACAGCGTGGACCGTAAACCAGGTTTGACAATCAGAATTAATCAATATTACATAACTACAATATAAACCTGCCTAATATTGTGTTGGTCCCCCTTTTGCTGCTAAAACAGCCCTGACCCGTCCTGCCCTGTGTATTCTGACACCTTTCTATCAGAACCAGCATTAACTTCTTCAGCACTTTGATCAACAGCAGCTCGTCTGTTGGATCGGATCACACGGGCCGGCCTTTGTTCCCCACGTCCATCAATGAGCCTCGACCGCCCATGACCCTGTCGCCGGTTCACCACTGTTCCTTCCTTGGACCACTTTTGATAGATACTGACCACTGCAGACCGGGAACACCCCACAAGAGCTGCAGTTTTGGAGATGCTCTGATCCAGTGGTCTAGACATCACAATGTGGCCCTTCGTCAAACTCGCTCAAATCCTTACACTTGTCCATTTTTCCTGCTTCTAACATCAACTTTGAGGACAAAATGTTCACTTGCTGCCTAATATATCCCACCCACTAACAGGAGCCATGATGAGGAGATACTCAGTCTTATTCACGTCACCTCTCACTGCTCACAATGTTATACCTGATCAGTGTATGTGTAATACTAAGCCCTAAAGTGTGCCCTGTGGCCTGATGTACTACTCATGTTTCAGTCTAATACCTGGTTTGTCTCCTGTCCAGGCGTCCCACTAAGTCCTGCAGCAGCCATGTACGTACTGCCGATCGTCTTGATCTTCTCTACGCCGCTGAACTTCGGCTTAGACAGCAACTGCAGTGACGGAGAGGAGATTAAAATAATAAAATAAAAACGGTTGTTAGAGTCGCTTCGAAGTGATGACACTTAAGAGCTGATCTGCGGCGATGACTGACCTCATCGAAATCAGCGATGATCTCGTTAAGGAGTCTCAGACACTCCAGTCCCTCTTTGTTGATGTCGCATTCGGTGTAGAACTCCTTAAAGTCAGGGACTGAAGCAAACATCACACACACACAATCGTACGACTTGTAGTATAGATCCTGGAGAAAACATACACACCAACACACAGAACATGAATAAGAACAGATTGATATGCTAAAATAATATATATACACAATACAATAATTAGCACAGAAACAGGTGGAATACAGAGACGGATGTGTAACAGATGCATGAAGAAATGGAGATACTGTATTAAAAAAAAAAAGGAAGCATGCAAATTATTCTGCCAAAACATTATACTCCTGCAGTATCATTTGTAGATCCCTGTTTGTTGTATATAGAAATGTTACACACACACGTCATTTTTTAACACAGTCCTGCTGTGTGATATTATTCTAAATAAACTTTTCATAACTTCTGATCAGCTCGGGCTCACAGATAAACTCAAGCATGTGCGATTCGAGCAGGCAAATCTAGTAGAGCTTAAACTCGAATACACCTGATCCAGTGGACCTTCTGGAGATCTGAATATTACGGTCAGATGTGCTGGTTTAAGGAAGGGTTTAAATTTCCTGCGCTATTCATGTAAACTCTGAGCTGAACTCCTTCGCAAATCACTGACCAATCACCTCTCTCCGTATGTTCGCTTCAGTAATAAAGGTGGTAGTAGCACAGGATTTAAAGATGTCTTCTTTCAGCTTTTCCCTTCAGGGGTCTCCACAGTGAATCATCTCTCTCCACCTATCCCTTTCTTCTGCATCCTCAACACTTACACCCACTAGCTTCATATCCTCATTTATTACATCCATATACCTCCTCTTTGGCCTTTCTCTCTTCCTCCTGCCTGACAGCTCCATGTCCAACATTCTCCTACCAATATACTCACTCTCCCTCCTCTGAACACGTCCAAACCATCTTCCTAACTTTGTCCCCTAATGTCCAACATGAGCCGTCCCTCTGATGTACTCGTTCCTAATTCTGTCCAACCGTGTCCCTCCCAAAGAGAACCTCGACATCTTCAGCTCTGCTACCTCCAGCTCTGACTCCTGTCTCTTCCTCAGTCTCTAAACCATACAGCATGGCCGGTCTCACCACTGTCCTGTACACCTTCCCCTTGATTCTTGCTGATATTTTTCTATCACACAGAACTCCCGACACCTTTCTCCAACCTGCCTGCACTCGCTTCTTTACCTCTTTCCCACACTCTATTACTCTGGACTGTTGACCCCAAGTACTTAAACTCCTGTACCTTCTTCACCCTGTAATCTTAACAGGATTTAAGGTGTAACCTTGGATAATCTACAAACACAATTCTGTTAATAGAGCTGTACAAATTAAGACTTCATACAGATTAATCTGGGGGGGAAAAATGCGTAGCACTTTAATACATCATGTTATTTTCCTAGCACTCGATGGATGCAGTACAACAAAATTTTACTCATATGGTCTTATTAATCTGCTCATAACCTTGCTTTTCTAAGGCTAACTGTGGAAAATCTGACTGTCATGAGAACTTATTTGGCACTAAAGGCTCAGCGTGTCATCCGGGTCATGGCACCATGACAGGAAACAGATGACTGGTGTTGATCTTGATTATTTGAATGCGTCTTGAAAGAATCTCACGATCAGTTTTATTCTCAACAGTAGAACTTCAGAAAGCCTTCACCAGCCCCAACTAGAGACTGAGGAATCGGCTCATGTACAGAAAAAGTTCTGAGATTATAAGGCTTTTATAACTTTGTTATGAAATCATATGACTAGGAAATTCGCCATTTTGTATGTTTTTTAGTCCACTGTGAACTCAATACATTCACGCCACTTTATTTATATATTTTTGGAATAAAATAAAAAAAAAATGTAAGCAACTAAACAGAGACACGGATTCGGTTCTACATTTCTCATGCTCTGAACTTTCTACAGCTCTTTAACCACTTTACAGCATGCCATGGTGTGGAATGGCTCGGAATAGCATGCTATGGACGGATGGCTGGACGTCTGGAACACTGTTGCCGGTCCCTACCTTGTACTTCTGGTTTAGTAAAGTGTTAGTGGAGAGCAGCCCCACCTCGTTCTTTTTGTTCTCGCCCACGAACAGCGCGGCCACGTGAGCTGGGAGAACGTTCTCCAGCAGCAGCCGAGTCAGATTCTCACACAGCTCGATCTCGTCCTTGTCCATGCGGTTCTTGTTCTTCAGCAGGAATTCCTGACGGCAGCAGAACTCATCCTGTAAGGAAGAGGAGAGGAAAGGTTTCACCCCCCTGCAGCGTTGGAAATGTTTTTCCTATATTAACGTCCACCCAGAAAGTCAACTCTGCTTTGTGTCGATGGGTTTTTCTTGGAAGGCCATGAATGCTCATGAATGTAAGGAATGTGAAAGGATTTATTTGCTGTATATTATCTGATCAAATGATTTTTTTCCTAGTTTGAAAATAAGATTCTACTCTGGACCTAGAAGAGGTTTAAACAGGTTTAAAGACTCAAATCCATTTGTATATTTTATTTTATTTACTTTATTTTATTAATTTCTTTTAAATATTTAATTTTACTTTATTTTGTTATTTATTGTTAATTATTTTATTTATTTTATAATTTTTTAAATTATTTTATTTAACCAAATATCCTAGCATTACGAACTAAAAACATAGAACATTTTTTGTCTCATAAACAACCCTTCCCCCTGTTCTGATAAAGACAAAGTGACAAACTCTTCATGTCAGGGTGGGTAAAGAGTTCATGTATAATTCATCAGGAAGAGGGAGGGGGGAAAAAAGAAGTTGATATTGGTAAACTGACTAACTTTTGCTAATCTTAGCAATACTTTCTGCTGAGACGAACTTTCCAGTTCCTATAACGTAGCTAGGCGGCAGACAGAGAGAGCTGTAGAGCATGAAGGAAATCTGCTGCTTGTGAAGATATACAGTCTTTAGTGATGTGTGTTAGGGTTATTTGATTATCTGAAATGATGTAAATGAAAATAAGAAGCACACACACACACACACACTAACTACTGAAGCAGTCTGTCCACTAATCAGTTCTCAAAAAGACAACGATGATGCAGTGTGATGTCACATGAAACCCAAGGATAATGTGTTTAGTGTGTGTGTGTGTGTGTGTGTGTGTGTACCTGACGTGATATAAGCAGCATGGTAAACAGGAACAGAGTGATGTACATGCAGCTCATGAACTGTGGCTCTTTCATCAACCCTCCATTCATGAATCTGTACGGCTCAACGCTCCATGAATTTTCCACAGAACTGCAACACACACACACACACACACACACATATATATATATATATATACACATTACAGACATCATACAAGATCCGAATGCTAATACGTACATATCAGAGTAGGTCCAAAGATTTTTTTTTTTGCGTGTGTGTGTGTGTGTACCTGTTCAGGTTTACAGAAAGAAAGCAGGTGTACATTTTGAACAGATCACTCTTGCTGTAGCCTATGATGAAGTAATAAAAGCCTGAACTGATGAAGAGGAAGGCCAGCTTCAGCTCAAAGCACACTCTCAGAAATACTCCACACACCAGTAATGTCAGGATACAGGTATACACCGAATACTGAGGGGGAAAGAAATAAAATAAAACATGAATATTCATGTTCTAATCTTTATATGGATCGCTGATTAGATGGTGAATGATTTAGATTTCGAAATAAATTACAAATGATAAAATCTAGTTGTTTAAACACTCTGGTTATGTGTGTGTGTGTGTGTGTGTTCTACTCACAGACAAGCAGAAGAGATTTAACCCTTCTTTGCTGCTTTTATTTTTTTCCATTTGTTCTTTAAAGCAATCGGGGTTCAACTCAACTGGGATAAAACACTGGATAGAGAAAATATCTGAGTCAATAATTAACAATAATTTCACCGATAATTTAACCAAAAGTGTTACTGACCAGGTTGAACAAGGCAATGATAACGCTAACTGTCGTAGCGATGGTTGCTAGCGGGAGGCGCGCAAAAGGTCTCTTGACCACGGCCATGGACACGGCCGGCAACCACTGGCAGGATTCCAACTTTTCCGGGAACAGTTTCTAAAAAATAAATAAATAAATAAATAAATAAATAAAATGAGGGGGAAAAAGCAGACAGAAAATAGAGAAAGGAGTTTGGAAATACACGAGATATATACTGAGAAATTTACTGGATTGATGGATAGACAGATTGACGGACGGACGGACAGACAGATAGATAGACTGATAGATAGATAGACTGATAGATAGATAGATAGATAGATAGATAGATAGATAGATAGATAGATAGATAGATAGACTGATAGATAGATAGATAGATAGATAGATAGATAGATAGATAGATAGATAGATAGATAGATAGATAGACTGATAGATAGATAGATAGATAGATAGATAGATAGATAGATAGATAGACAGACACACCCACCGATAGATAGATACACCAATAGATAGACCAATAGATAGATAGATAGACAGACAGACAGACACACCGATAGATAGACACACCAATAGATAGACTGACAGATAGATAGATAGATAGATAGATAGATAGATAGATAGATAGATAGATAGATAGATAGATAGATAGACAGATAGACAGATAGACAGACAGATAGATACACCAATAGATAGACCAATAGATAGACAGACAGACAGATAGACAGACAGACAGACAGACAGACAGACAGACAGACAGATAGATAGACAGACAGATAGATAGATAGATAGATAGATAGATAGATAGATAGATAGATAGATAGATAGATAGATAGATAGATGTGTGTGTTGAAGAGAGGGAGAGAGAGACATTGTAGACAAATGTCAGTCTGTTTTTAGTGGTCAGTCATTCCAGAAACCATCTCCAGCCAATCAAATGCAAGAATGACTGTGTCACATGACATTCTTCTCCACATAACATACAGTCTAAAAGTGCTGGTATCTCCAAATACAAAAATATGCATACACACACACACACACACACACACACACACATTCAGAGACACTCAAATCACCAGACAATCCATCCTAAGTGTGTTTAAAGCCTAGCAGGTGCCAGTCGTTAATAACCTGAATGTGACCGGCAAAGCAGATGGCAATGGTCAGCAGTAACAAACACGCCAACAACGCAAACACCAGTCCCAGCTGCGCAGGTCTGAAAAAAAAAGAAGCAGAGGAAACACTGTCATTCTGTTCTCATCCGTCTTTGTGTGTGTGTGTGTGTGTGTGTGTGTGTGTGTTTATATTACTCACTTTTGGGTGACGAGCATCTGAATGGTGAAGATACACAGGAAGACGAAGGTGGCACAGCAGATGTAGTATTTAAAACTAGGCATTTCTATAGTCCTGTACTGAGAGAGGAATATAAACATGAATACATTTTAGTACAAAATAAATAAGAATCAGTGGGTTACATTTTACAGATATTCCTTTAGTAGCACAAGTCAGCCATAACATTATGACCAGGTGAAGTGAATAAGACTGATGATCTCCTCATCATGGCACCTGTTAGTGGGTGGGATATATTAGGCAGCAAAGTTCTCAAAGTTGATGTTAGAAGCAGGAAAAATGGACAAGTGTAAGGATTTGAGTAAGTCTGATGAAGGGCCAAATTGTGATGTCTAGACCACTGGGATCTCCAAAACTGTAGATCTTGTGGAGTGTACCTTTCAAAAGTATCCTAAAAGTCCTGTAAGTATCCTTTAAGTCTTCTAAGTAACAGGACTTAAAGGATCTTCTGCTAACATCTTGGTGCCAGATACCACAGCACACCTTCAGGGATCTAGTGGAGTCCATGGTTCGATGGGTCAGGGCTGTTTTGGCAGCAAAAGGGGGACCAACACAGTATAAGGCAGGTGGTCATAATGTTATGCATGATCAGTGTTTATAGTATATGATAGATTAGGATTTTCATAAGGAAAAAATACCACCAACCCAAATATCTCTCTCATCCCAATATTCTCTAATTAATTAATTAAGACCATCATTTTCTCTGAACAGCTTTAACAATCTGTCTACTGATGAAGTCTGGATTCTGATTGGTCAGAATATGTGTTTGTGTGTTAATACTGTAACACAGGGACATGTAAAGCAGATGCATCATTATCTCTGAGAAGAGCTTTACTGAATATTTATGGAAGGAATCTCCAGGATAGGACAGGAAAATACTGAATATAATCTTTGTGCCAGTCTCTGTATACACTATAAGAGCAAATTAGAGGGACATAAAGAAGCAGAAACTCAATTTGGAGGAATCAGAGGAATATTCTTGTATATTGTTAGTTCTTCATGTACATTTAAGATGCTTACCTGTTTCTCCAGCCCACATTTTGTGAACCAGAGAGTAAGACTCGAAATCTCCTCCGACTTCATCCAGTGCCTGCACACAAGAAACAAACACATGCACAGAATGTCAGAATTATTTTGGTTCTTGGGTGTTTGTGCGGCTTCCTTCGCACACCCGAGCCCAAAAACGAAAAGCCTTAATTACACATGTCTTTAAAGCAAACATGTTTTTCATGCACAGACAAGAGGAAGCCTGGGTTAGATTCCTCTCCTGATTATACACAGGCATCACCAACCGACTGACTGAAGTCATCTTGTTTATGATGTTAAGGAAGAGTGTTTTTTCTCCCTGATCTGATCTACTCTGTCTGTAGATTATGTACAGTACTAATGACAGGAAATTGTTCTGAGAATAAAATAAAGTGAGCATGATTCCCATGAATCCTTACAAAAATAAAACATAGTGAAGAATTATCTAATCATGTGACTTTGTGATAGATAGATAGATAGATAGATAGATAGATAGATAGATAGACAGACAGACAGACAGACAGACAGACAGACAGACAGACAGATAGATAGATAGATAGATAGATAGATAGATAGATAGATAGATAGATAGATAGATAGATAGATAGATAGACAGACAGACAGACAGACAGACAGACAGACATGATACTAGATAGCATGACATTAATTAGATAGATATATAAAAAGACAGACAGATATACAGAAAGGAAACCAAGACAGATATAGAGACAGACAGAGGCCTAAGAAAATCTTAAATCCTAAATCATTAGAACTAGAACCAAGTACGTGTGTGTGTGTGTTGAAGAGAGGGAGTGAGACAGACATTGTAGACAAATGTCAGTCTGTTTTTAGTGGTCAGTCATTCCAGAAACCGTCTCCAGCCAATCAAATGCAAGAATGACCGTGTCACATGACATTCTTCTCCACATAACATACAGTCTAAATGTGCTAGATAGATAGACAGAGATAGATAGATAGACATAGATAGATAGATAGACATAGATAGATAGATAGATAGATAGATAGATAGATAGATAGATAGATAGATAGATAGATAAAACTAGTAGAGAGAAAAAAGAGAAGGAGATAAGACTCACTTGCTGGAACTGAGCTCATCGATGGTGGTGATCATCTCGTTGTGCAGCTGCTCATCAAACTTGGACTTCTGGGACTTATTTCTGCAGGAGACATTTGTGAAGTTAAACATGAAAACACACACTCACACACACACATACACACATACATACATACATACATGTGTATATATATATATATATATACACACACACTATATTGCCAAAAGTATTCGCTCACCCATCCAAATAATCAGAATCAGGTGTTCCAATCACTTCCATGGCCACAGGTGTATAAAATCAAGCACCTAGGCATGCAGACTGTTTTTACAAACATTTGTGAAAGAATGGGTCGCTCTCAGGAGCTCAGTGAATTCCAGCGTGGAACTGTGATAGGATGCCACCTGTGCAACAAATCCAGTCGTGAAATTTCCTCGCTCCTAAATATTCCACAGTCAACTGTCAGCTGTATTATAAGAACGTGGAAGTGTTTGGGAACGACAGCAACTCAGCCACGAAGTGGTAGGCCACGTAAACTGACGGAGCGGGGTCAGCGGATGCTGAGGCGCATAGTGCGAAGAGGTCGCCAACTTTCTGCAGAGTCAATCGCTACAGACCTCCAAACTTCATGTGGCCTTCAGATTAGCTCAAGAACAGTGCGCAGAGAGCTTCATGGAATGGGTTTCCATGGCCGAGCAGCTGCATCCAAGCCATACATCACCAAGTGCAATGCAAAGCGTCGGATGCAGTGGTGTAAAGCACGCCGCCACTGGACTCTAGAGCAGTGGAGACACGTTCTCTGGAGTGACGAATCGCGCTTCTCCATCTGGCAATCTGATGGACGAGTCTGGGTTTGGCGGTTGCCAGGAGAACGGTATTTGTCTGACTGCATTGTGCAAAGTGTAAAGTTTGGTGGGGGGGGATTATGGTGTGGGGTTGTTTTTCAGGAGCTGGGCTTGGCCCCTTAGTTCCAGTGAAAGGAACTCTGAATGCTTCAGCATACCAAGACATTTTGGACAATTCCATGCTCCCAACTTTGTGGGAACAGTTTGGAGCTGGCCCCTTCCTCTTCCAACATGACTGTGCACCAGTGACCAAAGCAAGGTCCATAAAGACATGGATGACAGAGTCTGGTGTGGATGAACTTGACTGGCCTGCACAGAATCCTGACCTCAACCCCATAGAACACCTTTGGGATGAATTAGAGCGGAGACTGAGAGCCAGACCTTCTCTAACAAACATCAGTGTGTGACCTCACAAATGCGCTTCTGGAAGAATGGTCAAAAATTCCCATAAACACACTCCTAAACCTTGTGGACAGCCTTCCCAGAAGAGTTGAAGCTGTTATAGCTGCAAAGGGTGGACCGACGTCATATTGAACCCTATGGATTAGGAATGGGATGTCACTTAAGTTCATATGCGAGTCAAGGCAGGTGAGCGAATACTTTTGGCAATATAATATATAATATATTTATATTTATCCAGAAGGAGGAAGAGTAAGGTGTGTGTGTAGACAGCGGGGCTTGTGCAGAGGTCACGGCCGTTGTCATGCTGGTTACAATCTTCAGGTCAAGCTGCCAGTGTAAAAAAGAATACAAAGAGTGAGTGTGTGTGTGTGTGTGTGTGTGTGTGCATTTACACGTGAAGGTGTGGCATGCAGGATGCCCTGTGTTAGTTTAAAAATCCCTGAGGGAGCACTGATACAGCTTAGGAAGGAAAAGGGAGAGAAGAGAGCCATTTCCTTACACACCCTCACATGCATATGGACACACACTCACATACACACACTCACACACACACTCACTCACACACACACACACTCACACACACTCTCACACACACTCTCACACACACTCTCACACACACTCTCACACACACTCTCACACACACTCTCACACACACTCTCACACACACTCTCACACACACTCACACACTCACACACACACACTCACACTCACACTCACACTCACACTCACACTCACACTCACACTCACACTCACACTCACACTCACACACTCACACTCACACACTCACACTCACACACTCACACTCACACTCACACACTCACACTCACACTCACACTCACACTCACACACACACTCACACACACACACACACTCACACACACACTCACACACACACTCACACTCACACTCTCCCATCTTATCTAGTGCGGTTCAGTAATCCTGCAGGGGAGTAAAAAACTCTTCAGCACAGGAGCGGTTATTGTAGCTCATGCTAGCCGTGGGCTCAGTAACACAAGCTGAGGGAGAGATTGGGGGGGTTAGTGGTGAAACTGGGGGCCAGGAAAAAGGTCTTCGGAGCCAACATGGCATCCACTCACTTATTCACGCTGAAGGGAGAGGCAGGAAAGGACAAGGGCTCCTCAAGAGACTCATCAAAGCTGCACAAGGGGATAAAATCAACTTTAACACAACACCAGAGAGAGAGAGAGAGAGAGAGAGAGAGAGAGAGAGAGAGAGAAAGCAGGACTTCCAGATACCTGTCTATATTCTGTGGAAAAGAAAATGTGAATAGAATTTCCAAAATCTGTTGAACAAGTCGCTCATGTCAGTAAAGAAAGGGAATTGATATCGGATAAATCCGGAAAAATCCGATAATTTGCTCGGCTAGCTAAACATACTTTACAGGATAGAGATTCTCAACTTCTGCTGTTCGTGAACATCCGTGTGAATGCACGTGACACGAAGCTGTGATTTCAGCATCAGTGCTACAAGCGCTCCAACGATTCCTCTGACCAATCATCTCTCTCGTTGTTCGACATTTCTTCACTTCCCCTCTCATAAGTGTAGTTACTACCCGAGTTTTCTGTTTGACTCAAAACAATGGAAGAAAACTACCTCATGACTGTCAATTCACCTGATCTAGTCATATACTACCTCTCATTAAACGCCTTAAAAGGCATTGCAGGAAAAAATAAAGCTTGTAGTAGGGATCATTGGTGTCTTTGGAGAGTGTTTGTAGCTAGTATAGTTATGTACCAGTGTATTGTGGTGCATAGAGTCAATGTACATACACTATATTAGCAAAAGTTTTGGGACACCTCTCCAAATCATTGAACTCAGTTGTTGTGTTTCAGGGGTTGGGCTCAGCCCCTTAGTTCCAGTGAAAGGAACTCTTAATGCTTCAGTCCTGACCTCAACCCCATAGAACACCTTCTGCGAACCAGACCTTCACGTCCAACAGAGGAATGGTCAAAAATTCCCATAAACACACTCCTAAACCTTCCCAGAAGAGTTGAAGCTGTTATAGCTGTAAAGGGCGGGACAACTCCATATTACATTCATGTGTATGTAAAGGCAGACGTCCCAAAACTAATGGAAACTAATAAATCTGATAGACATTTAGCTTGCATTGCTGCTCCATTTTAAAAAAACGTAAATCGTGTGCTATAAGCTATACTCCTTGTCTATTGCATGCATAGGACTAAACATAAACGCATACACACACACACACAAAAACAGCAGTCTCATGTATTACTAACCTTTCTGTAATTTTTAACGGCGCTGATCTCATAGGAATGTCCTGATGAGCGAGAAAAAGGAATTCTCATTAGTGATACTAACAATATCATTAGTAATAGTGTGTGTGTGTGTGTGTGTGTGTGTTCACCTTGAAGCGGGTCTTGCTGTTCACCATAGGGTCAGTGATGAAGCCCTCTCTGCTCTGGAGATGGGCGAAGGGTTTCACGGCCCCCCACGACTCCAGGTAGCGCGTCATTCTCACCGAGGCTCGCATCTTCAAACCGTCACTCACACGCTGTTTAGGAATGTTACGGCTGCTCTGGGACGGGTCCTTAGCCTGCGTGAGCACACAAAACGGTACACATGTGGAAAAATCCTCATTCTGATAATATCATGTATTATCAATGTATAGAAACACGCTTCCTAATCATTCAGCCAAGTCATTCATTATCACTATAGAATATTTCTTCTTCCCTCAGATCTGATTCGGACCCTCGATCAGGGCAAAACATAAAACTTTGTCTTCTCTACTCGTCTGCACATCACACGTGATCCCAACTTCTTCTTCTGGCTTTTCTTTTCAGGGGTCGCCACAGCGAATCATCTCTCTCCACTCTTCTGCATCCTCAACAATTACACCCATTAGCTTCACATCCTCATTTATTACATCCATATACCTCCTCTTTGGCCTTCCTCTCTTCCTCCTGCCTGGCAGCTCCATGTCCTACATTCTCCTACCAATATACTCACTCTCCCTCCTCTGGACATGTCCAAACCATCTTAATCTGGCCTCCCTAACCTTGTCCCCCGAACGTCCAACATGAGCCGTCCCTCTGATGTACTCGTTCCTAATCCTGTCCAACCGTGTCACTCCCAAAGAGAACCTCAACATCTTCAGCTCTGACTCCTGTCTCTTCCTCAGTCTCTAAACCATACAGCATGGCTGGTCTCACCACTGTCTTGTACACAGGTGACCTCAACTGATTTTGCAGAATATATATTGAATATATTGCACTAAAATTGCCCACAATTGCACTTTATTCATAACAGCCATACTATTCTGCCACTGCTCTGTATCATTTACTATATTTTTATATTTTCTATATATATTTTTTCCACCTGTTCCCACATTAGTTCCTACCTGTATACTTAAATTCTATTTTATTCCAATTTTATTTGTATTTTTATTGCTATTTTTAGGACACAGAGAGGTCACTGCATGGCTTGCTGCACATTGTTGTCTATGTCGTGAATTAAACTTTAATTGAATAATGTATACAATTGCTCTTTAAGTAAACATATAAAACGGCGTGTCCTAAACGGCTCGTTTAAGAAAACGAATTAAAAACACTACAAGAGGCGAATAAATTCGAAACGTTTCTGATGAAATCGGGTTATCGTCTCATACCGTTGCTTAAGAAATAGGAACCTCCTGTGTGTGTATCATCAGATATGAACCCACAGTGTTAAAGTCAGTATAACGATATAGGCTCAGAAATGTGTTTGAATAATGAACATTTAGATGGACATTTAAAAAAAAAAATGTCTATATACTGACCCGTGGATCTATAACCAGGTAGGTCTTGATGCTGAGCTCCTTCAGGTAAGTGTCTCTGAGGTGACCGTTTCCTTCCTCCACCTCGTAGGCTTTATTCAGATGCTTCAGAGTGGCCTCAGTGATGTGCACCCGGCTACACACACACACAAATTAAGCTCCAAAATCTACACTGGTGTACATTTTGTTTTGTTGACTTATACACAGCATACCCAGGCACCCCTCCGGACTCCATGTGATTGGCCAAGGTGACGTCGTGTGACCAGACGTCAAACTGCCATTTGCGTAAACCAATCACGCCACAGAGCACATTTCCAGAATGCACACCGACGCGCATGTTAATATCCACTCCTGTAGCCTCCCGAACCAGCCTGCAACGGATGATTGGGGGGGGGAGGTTGGGGGGGTACTTTAATTCACTCAGTGTGTGATTTTATATCGGTGTGTGTGGGTGTGTACTTACTTTATCGCTTCACACATATCCAAACCCATTTTGACGCAGTTCTTGGCGTGTTTCGGTAAGGAAACGGGTAGTCCGGATACACAGTAATAACAATCACCCAGGATCTTGATCCTCATACACTCATTCTCCTACACACACACACACACACACACACACACACACACACGTACATGACCACCAATGAACTACATAATTCATCTCAACACACAGGATATAAATGTACTCAATCATTATTATCGAAAAATAAAATCAACATTACACGTATTAAAATTTGCTGAAATGACTTACTTTGGCAATCTGGTCAAATTTCCCAAAGAGCTCATTCAGCATGATGACCAATTCTTTGGGAGAACAATCGCTGGCTAAACGAGTGAAACCAACAATGTCTGCGTAAAGGATGCTGAAACAGAGAGAAGAGAGAGAGAGAGAGAGAGAGAGAGAGAATGTAAGAGTTATTAACATAAAGAAAATAGGTCTTCCATCCATCCATTTGTTGTAGCCTTGATCCTACACAGAGTCACAGGGAACCTAGAGTCTATCCCAGGAGACACAAGGCACAAGATGATGGACAACTCACACACCCATTCAATCAGCCTACAACACGTCTGATTGCACTGGAGGAGAAAACTGGAGAACCCAGAGGAAACCCCCTGGAGCACTGGAAGAAAATGCACATAATAATCCACACATACAAGAGCTAGGGTTCCAACCCCTATTAGATTATTAGAATGAAGAAAAAGAAGAAGAAGAAGAAGAAGAAGAAGAAGAAGAAGAAGAAGAAGAAGAAGAAGAAGAAGAAGAAGGACGAGTAGGAGAAGGAGGACGAGGAGGAGGAGAAGGAAATGGAGCAGAAGGAGTAGAAGAAGAAAGAGGAAGAGGAGGAGAAAAAGAAGAAGGTGGAGAGGAAGAAGAAGAAAAAGGAGGAGGAGAAGAAGTAGAAGAAGAAGAAGTAGGAGGAGGAGGAGGAGGAGAAGAACGAGGTGGAGGAGGCAAAGAAGACGGAGGAGAGGGAATAAGGAGGAGGAGGAGAAGGAGGTGGAGGAGGCGAAGAAGACGGAGGAGAGGGAATAAGGAGGAGGAGGAGAGGGAATAAGGAGGAGGAGGAGGTGAAGAAGACGGAGGAGAGGGAAAAAGGAGGCAGAGGAAGCAAAGGAGGAGGAGGAGGAAAACAAGAAGAAGAAGAAGAAGAAGAAGAAGAAGAAGAAGAAGAAGAAAAAGGAGGAGGAGAAGAAGGAGGAGAAGGAAAAAGGAGGCAAAGGAGGTGAAAAAGGAGGAGAAGAAGGAGGAGGAGAAGAACAAGAAGAAGAAGGAGGTGGAGAAGGAGGAGGAGAAGGAAAAGGAGAAGGAGAAGGAGGAGGAGAAGGAAAAGGAGGAGGAGAAGGAAAAGGAGGAGGAGGAGGAGGAGAAGAAGGAGGAGGAAGAGGAGAAGAAGGAAAAGAAGGAGGAGGATGAGGAGAAGAAGACAGAAAAAAAGGAGGAGGAGGAGATCTTTCTTTGAAAATTTCTAACCCTAAACATGTTTTCTTCATTATTAAGAAGCTCTTTCAAAGACCAAAAGTCGCTGTTATTGGAAATACAACAAACATTCTAGGCATTAAAATATCACCCCTGGATCACTGTGTAACCTTTCCTTTTTTAAGCACCAGTTTTAATAATCACTCCAAATATCTGACTGTAAATGTAATGGCTGAATCTGAGTTTTAAAGCGTGAGGAGAAATCTATAATACTCTGAAAACCTTTTCCTTTTTCTTTCTTAATAGCCAGCACCTGTCAGGCATTTCAGTGAAATAACACACATTTATATGGAAATGACACACTCCATAGTCTGCTTGAAATAGATCATTTTTCTTCATCCTACAGTGACTGGGAGAGAACGAGTGAAATCAGCGACGTCTGAATCGAGGATACTGAACTGGAGGAATCTCTAAATGTTTTCAGGAGTGTACTGTATATATATGCACACAACATGACTGACTCACTACATCTCTTTACAGCTTTGAGGTTTTTTTCCTCTAATTTTTCAGGAGATTATTGAGTTTCGTTTTGCAGAACACTGTTGAAATGGCAAAATTGCAAGTGCAGGATTATCCTTTTAAAAGCCTACCAGTGAAGCCTCATATGCAAACACGTTCTATGATAGCTGTACTCATGTTCCACACATATGAATCAAAGAAGGCTTTGGCTGAATGTGTGTTGTGATGTTACACAACATGTCTTGGCCCGAATCTGCAGGAAATCTGCTGTAATTTTGAAAAAATTGCAAGCTCCTCTGAATATTGCGCAGTTTACTTGATTTAGATAGGTTAGAAAGGATGGCTGGATGATTAAATAGCTGTGTGATTGGATGGATGGATGGATGTGTGATTGGATGGATGGATGGATAGATAGATAGATAGATAGATAGATAGATAGATAGATAGATAGATAGATAGATAGATAGATAGATAGATGGTTGGATGGATGGAATGATGGATGGACAGATGGTTGGATGGAGGATTGATAGATAGATAGATAGATAGATAGATAGATAGATAGATAGATAGATAGATAGATAGATAGATAGATAGATGGTTGGATGGATGGAATGATGGATGGACAGATGGTTGGATGGAGGATTGATAGATAGATAGATAGATAGATAGATAGATAGATAGATAGATAGATAGATAGATAGATAGATAGATAGATAGATAGATAGATAGATAGATGTATAATTGGCTGGCTGGCTGGATGGGTGATTAAATAGCTGTGTGATTGGATAGATGGATGGATGGATGGATGGATGGATGGATGATTACATAGCTGTGTGATCGGATGGATGGATGGATGATTAAACAGCTGTGTGATTGGATGGATGGATGGATGGATGGATGGATGATTACATAGCTGTGTGATTGGATGGATGGATGGATGGATGATTACATAGCTGTGTGTTCGGATGGATGGATGGATGATTAAATAGCTGTGTGATTGGATAGATGGATGGATGGATGGATGATTACATAGCTGTGTAATCGGATGGATGGATGGATGGATGATTAAACAGCTGTGTGATTGGATGGATGGATGGATGGATGATTACATAGCTGTGTGATCGGATGGATGGATGGATGGATGGATGGATGGATGGATGGATGGATGGATGGATGGATAGATAGATAGATAGATAGATAGATAGATGTGGGATCTTATCAAACAGGATATGTTTATAACGGTATACGGTACATACAAGTTGATGCACAAAAGAAGAGATCCTGGAGATTCCTCTGTCCATCAGTCATGAATGAAGATGAATAACACTCTATATATACATATATATTTAAAATTATTATCATTTAAAGGTTTTGAAGTCGAGGGCAGTTAGAAAGCCAGCGTTTGCCAGGCGCTGAGGTGGGAGTTGCAAACGCAATAAGGCTTTTGGACTAATATCTTTGACAGGTTCCCAGATTAACACAGGAGAGAACTTGAACCCATTCCAGCTCCACTAACAGGGCCCAAGAGTCTCCGTTAAAAAGCGATCCTTTTATACGATCTTTATGTAATCCTTCACTCTGACAGCAGAAATTTGGGCCGGTGTCTCGTGGTGATCTCTGTGCCAAGTCACAGTGTTTGGCTTGGAGTCTGCTGGAAGGGAAACCTTTCCTCATGAATTCTTTACATCATTTTTATTTTACCATCTTTAAAATTTCAGAGCAGTCTGCTAATTGACTTCCAGGTTAGCGCTTGATGACGAATGCTCATGACCTCCTGCTAGACGTGAGTCAGTGGATACAGAGACTAATTCAACGTATGATTCAGTATTCAGCCATGCAGAGCAGTTTGTGAGTATGAAATGATTCAAGGCTGAATGATGCAATTCAGAACCTTCCTGAGGAGACACACGATGAATGAGCAAGGTTATGCAATCAGATTTAATACTGAAGGTCAGTGCTGTGTGTACTGAGTGTGTATTAAGGTGTGTGTGAGAGAGAGAGAGAGAGAGAGAGAGAGAGAGCACGAGAGAGAGAGAGCGAGCACGAGAACACTAAAATGTTCACACAGCTGAATTATTCAGTTCTCTAAAATAAATAAAGAATATAATTTATATTTAAAAAAAATATGTAAATTTAAAAATATATATTTTTTCCTGGAGGAAAACATTTAAGGATTAAAGTGAAATTAAAAGAAATATTTATATTTTAAATTATATTTTAATAATTTATAAAATAGCACCATTCTTGATTTTTAAAGGTTTGTTAAAAAATGTTTGAATAAAGAACAGACTCTATAAAGATTTGTGAAGCAAAAAAAAAAAAAAAGATGTTTTGTTTTCCACCACCTTTCAAGAGAGTTTCTACATTATATGTGTGTACACACACACACACACACACACACACACACACACGGGAAACATGTCATCACTTAATAATTGAGCAGCTCTTAAACAGATCACTCTCGCAGGTCAGTGAGTGTAAAATGAAAATGTCGGACCTTTAAACAAATCCTGTATTGTTGGACTACACACCCAGGTGCTGTGTGATTAAGTGTGTGTGTGTGTGTGTGTGTGTGTATATAACGGTGTGAGCTTCAGAGATATTGTAGCCAATAATGAGTACTCTATTCTATAAAATGATCACTTTTCATGTTCAGGTTTCACCCAAAAGGATTACAAACAGCTTCATATTACAAAGCTATAATAAGCACAGAACAGACGTGATTCAATTAAACAGTCTGTGTGGAAAAATCTGACATGATTGAAATTTAATAATGAGGAATATGAAACAGTCTCACCGGGATTCTGTGCCTTTTCCATTTTTCAGAAAACTACTGAATTGAGGAAATAGTGAATTGAAGAACAGTACTCTTCTATTAAACTCCTATCATTGAAAACACATACACAGATCAGCCATAACATTATGACCACATACAGGTGAAGTGAATAGACTGAGTATCTCCTCATCATGGCACCTGTTAGTGGGTGGGATATATTAGACAGCAAGTGAACACTTTGTCCTCAAAGTTGATGTTAGAAGCAGGAAAAATGGACAAGTGTAAGGATTTGAGCGACTTTGACGAAGGGCCAAATTGTGATGGCTAGACCACTGGATCAGAGCATCTCCAAAACTGGGGTGTTCCCGGGGACTGCAGTGGTCAGTATCTATCAAAAGTACCCTTCAAGTCTTGTAAGTGTCCTTAAAGTCATGGAGGCCCCACCTCGCAACATACAGGACTTAAAGGATCTGCTGCTAACATCTTGGTGTCAGATACCACAGCACACCTTCAGGGATCTAGTGGAGTCCATGCCTCGAAGGGTCAGGGTCAGTTTTGACAGCAACAGGGGGACCAACACAATATTAGGCAAAAATGAAAATGATCTCAAACCCCATGGCCTTTACACTCACCACATCTTAAGCCAACTGAACACCGGAGAACGTTCTTCACTACGATCATCACAATACCAACTGAGAGAAATTATTTTGGAAGAACGTTTCTCATCGCTTCAGTACATTTCCAGAGTATTCAAAATCAATGCAAATGTGTACTAAGGCTGTTCTGGTGATCTAACAGCTTACTTACATGCTCTATGTTCATTTTTCCTTTAATTTGCCACCTATCTGAGTTTTACTCTGTATGATTTGTAAGCTCGTGCACAAATACAGACTCTATTTCAGATATCTTTGATACTGCTATGAAATACCATGTATTGTGATTGTGTATACTGCTGCAGGAGATGTATGCATGTACATTTCTGGGTTTTTCTTACCTGACGTTCTCATGCCTTTTGACGTACAGACAGTGGAAGTTATTGTCCTTGACTAGCCGCTGCTGCGCCTCCTTATCCTTGCATTTACAGCGCTCCATTATGGCCAGCTTCATCTCCATGGAAATATACACAGGCAATACTGACTGCAGCAGATTCTCCTAAAACACACACACACACACACACACACACATTACACATGGTGGTAAATGACTGTCAAATAAAAACTTCAGTCTTTATCTGCATACAAACATGTTCACATACAAAATGTTCTTCATTCTTCTACTAAATTCAAGTTAACACAGTGCAACATTTTATATCTAAAATCTTACAGGATCTAAAGTGTTTTCTTCACACAGTCACTCTATTTAGATCGTTCGTTTGCTAATCACGCGATTAAAGGAAAAGGCATGCATGCCATATCAAGCAAGCAGGCGCTTTCCGCTAATCTCTTACAGCTAACTGAGCTAATCTAATCTACATCTAGAGCTAGCGAGACCTTTTCATCTTGCCCAGGCTACGTGACTGTACACAGAGGTGGTGAATATCTCGTGTCTTCATTCGATTATGCAATAAAACGTTCTCACGTCTCGACATCAGACGTGCGTCACGGTCAGACAAACGGCTACACGACGTACGAGTGACGTCAGAGCATCTGTAAAGCATGACGTTCAAATCGGACGGTGAGATACAGTACAGGATGATGGATTTCTTTACAAATCGTCACACTCATAATATTGTGGCAGATAATATAAAGTCGGGATTTCCTGTATAAAAACTTTTTTTAATTCTTTTTTTATTTAAATTAATTAATTTTGCAATTTTTATTTTAATTCCCTATTATATAGATAAACACTATATATATATATATATATATCAATTATTGATAAATGCTGTTGACCCACAAAAAAAATTATTTTACCTTTTTTATTTTTTTGCTAAAATGTTTTTTTTTATTTTTATTTTTATTTTTTTTTTGTTCAAAGTGCTTAAATTTGCTTAAAATATTTTTTGCCTTAAGGTAACTCTGTAATTCTTTTCCTTTATAAAACAGTCTTAAAGGTGCATTAGCTACGATTAGAAGCTGGCCATTTCTTTTTTTTTTTATTTCCAAGATCAGCTTTCTAAAGATTAAAAGCTCTGCCTCCGGGATCTACAGTAACAGGTAGAGCGTATACTATATATATGATGACCTAAAATCATTTTCTCAGCCACATTTGTCTTGAGGACACGGCTTAAACCATTATTTTTAATCATCTTTTACATTTTTTCTGCAAATTATTTCTGTATCATGATCCAGCTTGGAAAAAAAAACAACAATTTTTCCTTCTTTCTATATTGCATTCTTTCTCTTTCTCTCTGTGCATCTCTCTCTTTCTTTAAAGCAGAGTTAAAGATCTGAATGTAACCGTAAACTGGCAGATCTTATCCTTCAGGAGAACAGAGGATGGCCTGTACTTGCTCCTCTGCACATTTTCCCACACAATGTACACTTTGTGTTTAAATGAAGTGGAATAAAGTAAATGTACAGAGCTGTATACATGTAGAAAACCGTAGAAACTGAAATCTGATGAACCTCCAGTCTCCTCAAGTCCAGTGGAATGCACTTCTTTTAGCCGGAGCCCAAGTTTCACAGGAGTCAGAAAAGAGAATGTTTAGTTAAAAAACAGTAGTCTTATTATAATGGAACAGAAATGATTTGAGTTTTTGGAAAAGAGGGGATGAGTAAAGACCTGAGCATTTCCTCCCTCTCCATCTCACCGTCATTGCTTATTTTGAGTGAGCAGATTCTTTCGGTCACTATAAATGAAAAATTACAGCTCCGTCCAACTGAAAATAATCCAGACCCTTCGCTATCTGGCTACACGTGGGCGAATATTTTAAAGGAAAGCAAAGTTAGTCCTTCAGAAAGCCAGACGTGACTTCACAGTGTTTATTTGGCTGTTGAAGGAAATGGCTCACGGTTTCACAGCCAAGTCGATTCATCATGTCATGTTTGTCCAACACACAAACAACGGTGTTTTCTGTAGACATCAGGGCGTGAAAATAAACTCACCCAAACGCCAAGCATGGCTAAAATTCCTCACAGTTTAATTTATGTTTTTTATTATTATATATTTTAAAATGAATTGAAGCCAGGTAACTTCATGTCGCTTTATATGATCATATTTATTTCTATTTTTTTCATGATTATAGGGTGCTTTAGGATCAACGTAATGTAATTTCTACTCTGACTCTTGAGTCCTTTGTTTACTTGCGATGTTTCTTGCTCTGATTTTAGCCTTGAGATTTATCTACTGTGTATGTGTGTGTGTGTGTGTGTGGGGGGGGGGTTATTATATATTCTATATAAAGTAAGTAGCACTTTAAAAATGTCTTCATAGGCACACACTCAACTTTGTCTATTCAGTTTGATCATTCTCCATTTTTTTTTTTCATTCTCCATCATTCTTCATTTTTCCAATTTACTAGCTGATTAGTAATTCAAAAATAAAAAAAAAAAAGGTGGTTTCAGCCATATTAAAGGCTCCAAATGACTTTGAGGCATTATGAGGGTGGTGCTTTGAGGTCCAATCCGATTAGATACTTAGCTCTCTGTATGGAGATTCAATTCAATTCAATTTATTTATATAGCGCCTTTTACAGTGGGCATTGTCTCAAAGCAGCTTTACAAAAGAAGAGAAACTGAGAAAGGAAAACAGAAACAGAAAAAAATATTAAATTAAATGATTAAACTATTTTATCCCTAATGAGAAGCCTGTGGCGACGGTGTTGAGGAAAAACTCCCTGAGATGATATGAGGAAGAAACCTTGAGAGGAACCAGGCTCAGAAGGGAACCTCATCCTCATTTGGGTGACACTGGACAGTAAATAATGTAACTGTAGCTGATTAGTTTCCTTTCTACAACAGCAATCAACGGCCCATGAGGAACTATTAGGTCACTGCACTAAAGGGTAGCATATATAGGGAGAAAAGAAGCGGGCCTAAGACAGAACCTTGTGGAACACCGAACATAACCTTGGTATGCATACAGCAGTCACCATCTAGATCTACAAACTGAGTCAAAGAAGACCTGAGCCAGGAGAGGGCTGGTCCTTTAACACCAACAACATGTTGTAGCCTATCAAGTCATCAAAGGTGTCAAAAGCTGCACTAAGATCGAGTAACACCAGTATGGAGACACAACCCTGGTCAGAAGCCAGGATCAGGTCGTTGACCACTTTAACCAGTGCTGTCTCTGTGCTATGATCAGGCCTAAATCCTGAATGATACATTTTATGAATGTTATTCCTATGTAAGTATGAACATAACTGCTGTGCTTCAGCCTTTTCTAGGATCTTGAAAATGAGACAGAAGTAGAAATGAGATATTTCTAGTCTGATGATTGAATTGTTTTTGTTATGAAAAGATGAACATTCTCATGCACGGCAACTACGACCTCCAGCTAGATGATAAATATTTGCTTGAAACAGGATTTTATTAGACATGGTTTAATAACAATGTGTAACAAATGACGCTTTCATAGCTCTGGCTCACGTGTAAACTAGTAATACGTAATCCTCAGCCGGTGAGCACAACGAACGAGAACGATACGTCTAGATCCCCGCTCGAGTTCGACTTTTTCGGAGCAGTCAGTCGATGGAGTGTTATTTTGTTTGCACACTTGAGCACTGAAGTGGTGTGTGAGTGCCGCGGAAAAAGTGCAGCTTGTAGATAGCGTGTGCACTGTACAGTACCTGCTGCCTCTTCTCGATCTCCAGTTTCATGCGGACGCTGAGGCAGCGCAGCGTGTCCTGGAAAGTCTGCCTGAGTGCTTTCTCCATTAGAACCTTATGAAACGCTCCCACGGCAATCCCACACACAAACACCACCGCGTTGGACATGAGCTGGGGGGAGAGAAGAGGATGAGAAGAGAAAGCCAGTTTTTTGGTATGAATGTACAGCATGTTCCTTAAGATAATGAGGCAGTTACTGAAACGAGATTTAGACTGTCTGGGTAGGTTTCCCGGATTACGCTCCAAAATCCAGGAGAGAATCGAAACTGAAAAATCGCTGAAAGAAATATGTAATGGTTCAATGCGGGAAGATGCGTTAGTTTTTCAGTGCATGAAAAGTCAGGGATCAACGAAAGTAAAACATATACAGTGGAACCTCGGCATATGAACGTCCTTCCTTACGAATTTTGCAAGATATTTGCATTGGCATACAAAGCATTTTTGGCACATGAACAAACCGAACCAGTTGCACGTCCGGGAGCCATTCAAAACTTGTTAGCATCAGTGGAAAGCCAACTGAAGCGAATTTTAGGATTATTTTTTAGTCAGTGAAAGCAGTTTGTAAAGAGTCGACCCACGATACCAACGTCTCCTTCAGCATTCGTTCAAAAACTAGGTGATTTTTCGTGTGTTTTTTTTTTGTTGACAGATTGGTGGTGTGGGCGGTCTGTTCTATTTTTAGCCCAAGCTTGGTGGCATGACTTCCTGTAAGGAGCCTTGACATGCTTGGCTTGGGTCAGTTCTTTGTAAGCAGATATACAGTTTACATACGCTTCATATTGGGAATATCGCTCATATTTCTGGGCGGCTGGAACGGATTATCTGCATTTACATTATTTCTTATGGGAAAATTCGTTTTGCAACAAAAATCTTCACCTTGAGAACGAATTAAATTCATACTGTATGCTGATTTTCCACTGTATTTCATTTTGTATATAATATTTACAGTACATGTTCCGCCTTACACTCGTGCATTTTCTCTGTCGCACTTATTTAACCCAAGCATCATTAGGTATGAATCACATTTCTAAAATGTATTAATGTAGATTTCTGAGCTCTTGAGCAAGGCCCTTTGCTTCAGGGGTGACCCATCATGCCTGACCCTGCACTTCTTAGCTGCGATATGCAAAACAAAAAGAATTTCACTCTGCTGTATATGTGACAAGATAAGAGCCACCGTTTATACGACCATGTTATCATAATGTGCATAAATCTACTGACTCCAAATCTACTTCCTGAAAATCTAGTGAATATTTTTCCCCCTTTTGGTCACCTGCATACAAACATACAGATGGTTACTATTGCTGTGATTGACAGGAGAGTAAAACTACCTCTCTCTCTCTATGTGGCATCATTAGCATTCAAGCCTGCAATCTGTTCTTTTGTTTTTAGGAGTGAACATCATGACCATGAGCATGAAAAACAAGACTGCTATCCATTCAGTTTGAGATTTTTTCTCCTAATAAACATTGTGAAAGCGCTAGCGGAACAATATGCTTCTGTGATGACAGATTTTCACCAAATATTCCAATATATATATATTTAATGTGCTTCAGGGTGGAGTTTTACTTTTAAAAGACCATATCATGGAACTTTACTGGTATCTTTGAACAGACTTATCTGTGTCTGTTTATTCCAAGAAACACTCTTTATACTGCTAATACTTTAGCCCATTTTCTCAGCATTTAGTTCATTTTGTTGCCGTCTAAAGCTAACAAATGCAAACTGCTAATCAAGCAGAGCTGTGAACATGCTGAGGGAAAAGACATCAGAGATGTCAGGAATTCCTTCAGGTTTCTTGGGTCAGTTATCGGCGGCGTCCTGTCAGACGGCTGAGCGATCGATCACGCAGCACACTCACCTGATTGGTGAGGGAAGTCGTCAGCTTGGAACTGTTCCAGGTGAAGTGCACTGACAGGACGATAATGTGAGAGAGGGAGGAGACGATGCTGAGGATGACGGCGTACCACATCTGGAAGGGGAGTAACGTGAACACAGTGATGATGATGAAGAGGAAGAAAGGCACCTAAACAGGGGGAATAAAAGTCAGCTTCAAGTCAGCCATGGGAAATGTTGTTTAGGTTTAGTGTGAAAAACTAATCCAAAAACTGTGTGCTGTCCGTTTACTCAGGTTGTCTTGGTCTGATGAAAGATCTACATTTTCTCAGTACTGTAGCTTATTTTTTAAAGATCTCTTTTCATTATTTCATTATATTTGTTTATTTGACTGACACAAAAACAGTGGTATAAATTTGTAGGGTCTTGTTATATCAATAGACTCTTAGTATGCAACCAGGAGTGTGTGGTGTATGTGTGTGCATATACACCGATCAGGCATAACATTATGACCATAGACAGATGAAGTGAATAAGACTGAGTATCTCCTCATCATGGCACCTGTTAGTGGGTGGGATATATTAGGCAGCAAGTGAACATTTTGTCCTCAAAGTTGATGTGTTAGAAGCAGGAAAAATGGACAAGTGTAAGGATTTGAGCGAGTTTGACGAAGGGCCAAATTGTGATAGCTAGACCACTGGATCAGAGCATCTCCAAAACTGCAGCTCTTGTGGGGTGTTCCCGGTCTGCAGTGGTCAGTATCTATCAAAAGTGGTCCAAGGAAGGAACAGTGGTGAACCAGAGACAGGGTCATGGGCGGTCAAGGCTCATTGATGCACGCGGGGAGAGAAGGCTGGCCCGTGTGATCCGATCCACCAGACGAGCTGCTGTTGATCAAATTGCTGAGGAAGTTAATGCTGGTTCTGATAGAAAGGTGTCAGAATACACAGTGCAGGACGGGTCAGGGCAGCAAAAGGGGGACCAACAAAATATTAGGCAGGTGGTCATAATGTTATGCCTGATCGGTATATGTATAGGTATGTGTGTTACCTGGTCCCAAGGAACAATGAATTTAGTAGATGAGGAATAGATGAACGTAAAGCCCATGGTGAGGTGTGTAGCCCACACTACCAGCCCCAACAGCGTGGTCCATTTCTGAGTGAGTGCCTCAGCACAGACCAGCACAAACACTGCCAGGAACACAAAGAGTGCGCCGCTAACCACGGCCACGAACGCTACATGGTTCTGCACGCCCTAAACACACACACACACAAGAAGAGCGCATAAAAGTATGATTATTTGACATTGACATATTTAAAGCTAACACAGATTGACAGCTAACTGAGTATCAGATTAATACATTCATTTTGTTTGACGATGCTTCAGGAATTACATCAACATACCAACACACACACACACTTCAAGGAAAAATCCCCCATGAACAACTTTAATAGTAATCTTCGTAATCAACATGAGATCTTCAACAGCATCCAACATTTATTTTGTAATGTATTTTTCCTACATTCCCCAAAATGCCATTCTTCTCCCTCTCTCATTCTCCCTATTTATACATAGAAGATTAATCACACTCAATGTTTCGCATTAGTACATCAACGCAGACGGAGGAGTCAATTAAAAGCTCTACCTCGTGCTGCACTGCTCAGGAACCGCATACAGGTGTCGCTTATATAATATAAAACTATAATCCGGTTACATGCGCGATCCCTCGGGATGTCTAACGTGGGCGAACGAATTTTAATCATGCTCTTGATTTTACAGTTCAAGAGCTCTTGAGCCACTTACACCCTGGTTTAAAACACACACACACACACTTTATTACATACACAGGTTCTCTTCCTCGTTTGGACAGTCCACTAGAAGAGAGCAGTTAAGAGGATTTACACAGACTCTCTCTCTCTCTCTCTCTAGGGTTAGGAAAGTTCACACGGACAGCGTATCACTTGACCACAGAGTGCGAGTGATGCACAAAAGCAAACCCAAGCTGTAATAACAGTTACTCAGATTTCTTGCGGTTTTTATACCCAAGGATCAGTTTCCTTGGCGAAAGCGTTTCGTGTCGGAGAAGAAGAGCATAGTTGGGATACAATGGCAGGAAAAAGCGCTGCATATTTTCCCCTTGTAAACCAGCAGACTGATGGAAATGCCAGATCCTGCCAATCACAACGCCTTAACATCACATGCTTCACTTCCTGTTACAAGATTCGAGCACTTCCTTTCTGTACACTCGCAACATTTCTTCTTCTTCATCATCGCCGATGATGGCTGGGATTCTGAAAGGTTCTACATCTACTAAAACTATATTTTTCTTTTTTAAATCTGACAAATAACTTGCAGGATGTATGGAGATTCTCTATCTATTTTTTATTATTGCTTGTATCATTAATATTCTAAGGCCGGTTACTATGAACGGCGCTGAAATGGACGAAGATCTGGGATTGATAAAAAATTATAGGCAGGACGATCTATGAGATTCTTCTCAGTCCCTTTGCAATTGATGCAAAAAACTCCATATTTCCGGAGGACGTAAGGAGAATCCTGTGCTTGTGATGCCATGGGTTCAAGCAGCAAAATGAAATGAAATGAAATGAAATAAAATAAAATTGAGCAGCAAAAAAAGAAAAACAAACATAAATAAATAAATAATTCAAGCAGCAAAAATAAAATAAAATAAAATAAAATAAATAAATAATTTGAGCAGCAACAAATAAAATTTAAAAAAATAAATTAAATTAAAAGACACTCCCAAATCAAACGATTTTGGCCACAGCAATCACAGAAAAAAATTAAATAAATAAAAAAATGTAAAAATTCCTGGAAGGACTGTACTGTAAGTACAGGTGGAAAGAGATGACAGTAAAGTAATATGATTTCCAAAGGGATTTCTGTGATATATGATGCATCATGCAGGATAATATACAAGTTTCTGAACAATTTCACAGCAACATGATTAAAAATCCTGTACAATGATATTTATAGAAATAAAATAAAAATAACAGATTGAGTCAGATGTAGGTCAGAATATATATGTGCAATAACGTGTGTATATACAGTACAAAGTGTGTGTGTGTGTTGTGTGTACATCTTACCTCGTGCAGGCTGAAAAAGATGACCAGCAGTATAGCACAAGTGAGCACGCTCAGTCCGAGCAGCAAGACCAGAGGCTGATACTGGCTGATGCAGGAGAACTTCCTGTAAAGTGCTTCCTGTTTCAGTTTCTGCTCATTTAGCAGGTACTTCCCTTTTGCCGGCATCCTGACCAATCACAGCGCAGCAAAAACCAAAACACGGTTCAGCACGAGGGCCGCTACGCGAATGCAGCCATAGAGACTGCGTGTGTGTGCGTGTGTGTGTGTGTGTGTGTGTGTGTGTGTGTGTGTGTGTGTTTTACGAGGCTCCACTGCAAAACACACAAGTTTTCTTTTCTCCTAAATGAGTCATTCTGTCAGACACCACACACTCTTCGGTCCTCTTTACCGGACGATCGTTCTGGTCTTCCTCACAGACGAACGCGGAGATCCGAGACGCAGCAGGTCCGAGACGGGAACGGTAAAAGGATGAAGAACGTCAGGATGGTTGTCACGGATACCTCCAAGACTCAAGAAAAGAAAAGAGAATCCTGAAAGATAAAAAAGAGCAATGAATTACTGTAGTGACAGAGAGAGAGAGAGAGAGAGAGAGAGAGAGAGAGAGTGGGGAGGTCTTCTTTTATTATTCTGGAAGAGCTTGCTTTTGTCTGAAGGCCATAAAACTTTCCAATCCATCTGCGACCAGTGACCCTCATTCTCTCTCTCTCTCGCTCTCTCTCTCACACAAACACACTCACTCTCTCTCTCTCTCTCTCTCCCTCACACACACTCTCTCTCTTCCTCTCTCTGTCTCTCACTCACACTCACTCTCTCTCTGTCTCTCTCTCTCTCACACACACACACACAGTCTCTCACTCACACGCTCTCTCTCACACTCTCTCTCTCTCTCACTCACACACACAATCTCTCTCTCTCTCACTCACACACTCTCTTTCTCTCTCACACATACACTCTCTTTCTCTCTCACACACACTCACTCTCTCTCACACACACTCTCTCTCTCTGTCTCTAACTCACTCTCTCTCTCTCTCTCACACACACTCTCTCTCTCACACACACTCTCTCTCTCTCTCTGTCTCTAACTCACTCTCTCTCTCCCTCCCTCACTCTCTCTCTGTCTCTCTCTCTCTCTCTCACACACACACACACACACAGTCTCTCACTCACACGCTCTCTCTCTCTCTCACTCACACACACAATCTCTCTCTCTCTCACTCACACACTCTCTTTCTCTCTCTCTCACACACACACACTCACTCTCTCTCTCTCTCTCACTCACACAATCTCTTTCTCTCTCTCACACACACACTCACTCTCTCTCTCTCTCTCTCACTCACACAATCTCTCTCTCTCACTCACACACTCTCTTTCTCTCTCTCACACACACACTCTCTCTCTCTCTCTCTCTGTCTCTAACTCACTCTCTCTCTCTTCCTCCCTCACTCTCTCTCTCTCACTCTCACACACACGGTTAAAAGCTCACAAAACTCTGAGTAATAAAAAATAAAAAGTATTTACACCATAAAACAATTACCCTGAATGGAAATTCTTCACGCCAAACTGCCCCCACAAGTCATTAAACAACGAATCCTCAGTGTTTTCTCTGTTCATGACGTTAATAGCACATTAACAGCTAGAGATATACCATATAAAAGCAAGAGAGTTTTTTTGCTTTCAGAAAACCTTTGAAAAAAATTCTATTTATTTATTAAAATTATTAATTAAAAAATCAATTAATAAATTTAATTTGATCATTTATTAAAATATCAACCTCTGGCTTCATAAAGAAATATGAAGTAATAAAAGGTTTGTATAAAATACACAGTTCGTTAAATATTAAAATATTTTCTGCTCAATTAATTTTAAAACTTTTCTTTAACTTTTGTAAACTTTTTGTGGACTTTTGTAAACTGACCAGGAAAAAACAAGCACAATTCTAAACAAGAGAAAGAGAAGAAAAAGCACATTTCTCTCCCTCTCTTTTCCACTTCCTCTCCTCCCTTTCTCTCTCTCTCTCTGTCTCTCTCACCCTCCCTCTATGAGACCCTCTCTCTCTCTCTCACTCTCATACCCACTCACTCTCCCTCTCTCCTCCATCCCATCACCCTTTCGTTCTCTCTCTCTCTCTCTGTTACACTCTTTATCTCTCTCCCTGTCCCCCTTTCTCTCTCTCTCTCTCCTCCCTTTATGTGACCCTCGCTCTCTCCTCCCTCTATGTAACCCTTTCTCTCTCTCTCTCTCTCTCTCCTCCCTCTATGTAACCCTTTCTCTCTCTCCTCCCTCTATATAACCCTTTCTCTCTCTCTCTCTCTCTCTCTCTCCACCCTCTATGTAACCCTCTCTCTCTCTCCTCCCTCTATGTGACCCTCTCTCTCCTCCCTCTATGTGACCCTCTCTCTCTCTTTCTCTCTCTCATACCCACTCTCTCACTCTCCATCTCTTACTCTCCCTCTCTCATCCATCCCGTCACCCTTTCCCTCTCTCTCTCTCCGTGTCACCCTTTCTTTCTCTCTCTCTCCCTTACAGTCACCCTCTTTCTCTTTCTCTCTCTCCCTGTTTCCCCCCTCACTCTCTCTCTCTCTCTCTCTCTCTCTCTCTCTCCCTCTCTCTCTGTGTGTGGCCAAATCAGCACAAAGACAGAAAGGCCCTCAATGAGGCGCAGTAAAGGGAAGCTGCACCTGCTGGGAAAAGAAACAAGGACACAAAAAGTGTCTCAATTCTGTCCTTTTCAAAGTCCACAAAGATGTCTGGCTGCCCTTTTCCTGAAGCAGGGAGAATCTTCTAGGCCATTCCCGTGAATAACGCTTTGATTCAAGGCGCAGGCTAGAATCCGATCTAATCAGAGAGCCGTGGAACGGGTTGGATTATGTTTGCTTTTAATTCCGCGTCGGTGTACGCAAGACGGCGGTCTCG
>NC_080736.1:3722500-3812500 GCF_019097595.1 Hemibagrus wyckioides | reverse complement strand
GGTGAGAACTGAGGATTTGGTGAGAACTCTGAGGATTTGGTGAGAACTCTGAGGATTTGGTGAGAACTAAGAACTCGGTGAGAATTTGGTGAGAACTCTGAGAACTCTGAGGATTTGGTGAGAACTCAGAATTTGGTGAGAACTCTGAGAACTCGGTGAGAATTTGGTGAGAACTCTGAGAACTCGGTGAGAATTTGGTGAGAACTCTGAGAACTCGGTGAGAATTTGATGAGAACTCTGAGAACTCTGAGGATTTGGTGAGAACTCTGAGGATTTGGTGAGAACTCTGAGAACTCGGTGAGAATTTGGTGAGAACTCTGAGAACTCGGTGAGAATTTGGTGAGAACTCTGAGAACTCGGTGAGAATTTGATGAGAACTCTGAGAACTCTGAGGATTTGGTGAGAACTCTGAGGATTTGGTGAGAACTCTGAGGATTTGGTGAGAACTCTGAGGATTTGGTGAGAACTCTGAGGATTTGGTGAGAACTAAGAACTCGGTGAGAATTTGGTGAAAACTCTGAGAACTCTGAGGATTTGGTGAGAACTCTGAGAATTTGGTGAGAACTCTGAGAACTCAGTAAGAATTTGGTGAGAACTCTGAGAACTCTGAGGATTTGGTGAGAACTCTAAGAACTCGGTGAGAATTTGGTGAGAACTCTGAGGATTTGGTGAGAACTGAGGATTTGGTGAGAACTCTGAGGATTTGGTGAGAACTAAGAACTCGGTGAGAATTTGGTGAAAACTCTGAGAACTCTGAGGATTTGGTGAGAACTCTGAGAATTTGGTGAGAACTCTGAGAACTCAGTAAGAATTTGGTGAGAACTCTGAGAACTCTGAGGATTTGGTGAGAACTCTAAGAACTCGGTGAGAATTTGGTGAGAACTCTGAGAACTCTGTGAGGATTTGGTGAGAACTCTGAGAACTCTAAGGATTTGGTGAGAACTCTGAGAACTCTGAGGATTTGGTGAGAACTCAGAACTCTGTGAGGATTTGGTGAGAACTCGGTGAGAACTCAGAATTTGGTGAGAACTCAGTAAGATGTGAGAACTCATTGAGAATTTGGTGAGAACTCAGTAAGATGTGAGAACTCATTGAGAATTTGGTGAGAACTCTGAGAACTCTGGGAGAACTCACTAATTCAGGTGTTGTTCTCGGCACCTGAATTCAGTGAATTGGAGGGGTGTCCCAAAACTTTTGGCAATATAAGTGTACTTATTATTATACTGTAAAGCCTTCATGATGGAGTGATGGAGATCTGCTACAGGAAGCAGAGACGAGCAGCAATGGTGCAGAGATACCGCTGGAAGATCTCCTCCATGTTTAACAGGTTTTATGATGTTTACTAACAAACACTTTCTCACAGGGACATGGAGCAGCTGGACCATATGATGCTGACATTCTGACTGCACAGGCATACAAAACTGATCAATTCATTCATTCATTCATTCATTCATTCATTCATTCGGGACATAACAGAAAAGAAAACACAAAAACTGCCTCCACAAACACACACACACGCAAAAATAAATAAACACAAACAAAAAATAAACTTGAAAGAAGGATGGACAGACGGATGGAAGAAAAGAAAAAAAAGAAGAAAGAAAGAAAGAAAGAGAGAAAGAAAGAAAGAGAGAGAGAGAGAGAGAGAGAGAGAGAGAGAGAAAGAAAGAAAGAAAGAAAGAAAGAAAGACAGAAAGACAGAAAGACAGAAAGACAGAAAGACAGAAAGACAGAAAGAAAGAAAGAAAGAAAGAAAGAAAGAAAGAAAGAAAGAAAGAAAGAAAAAGAAAGAAAGAAAGAAAGAAAGAAAGAAAGAAAGAAAGAAAGAAAGAAAGAAAGAAAGAAAGAAAGAAAGAGAGTGTGAGACAGTGTGTGTGTGTGTGAGAGAGAGAGAGTGTGCGTGTGTGTGAGAGAGTGTGTGTGTGAGAGAGAGAGTGTGTGTGAGAGTGTGTGTCTCTCAGAGTGAGTGTGTGTGTGTGTGTGTGTGTGTGTGTGTGTGAGAGAGTGTGTGAGAGAGTGTGTGTGTCTCAGAGTGAGTGTGTGTGTGTGTGTGTGTATCAAAGCAGCTCGGTCTGTATGGATGATATGAAACAGTAAGAAGGAGAAGAACAGAATGATAAACAGTAAAATGAAGGTGTAAAGGCGGAGTAAGTAGCGTCTCTCAGCACTGAGTACAAACCGCATCACTCCCCCACACACTCTCTCTCTCACACACTCTCTCTCACACACACACACACACTCTCTCTCACACACACACACACTCTCTCTCTCACACACACACTCTCTCCATCACAACACAGCGGCCATGGGCCACATCTGTGAGGGGAGCTGTGTAACCACGCAGGGCAAGCCGAGGACCAACATGGACGCCAAGCAGCGCAGTGGAAAATACTTCAGCACAGAAAACGTGAGGTGCATTTACAAAACCATTACTGCTAATGTGCACACACACACACGTACACGCACATGCACACACACACACACACACACACATACATGCACACACGTACATGCACACACACACACACACACACACGTACATGCACACACACATGCACATGCACCCCCCTCAGCTATTTACAGTGTTGCTAGCTCTAGCAAAGGTTTCATTTATTGAGAAAGAAAGAAAGAAAGAAAGAAAGAAAGAAAGAAAGAAAGAAAGAAAGAAAGAAAGAAAGAAAGAAGCGTGTGAACTCAGTAACAGTGACTGGAGGTTAAATGTACATTGTGTGAATTTTCCGATATAAAAAGAGTAATATCTGTTTATAGCCTGTAATGACCGGTATATTGACGGACAGATTAAAGTGTGTTATGGACGGACACAGACGTGAAGGTGAGTAATAACGCAGCATGGGCGGTGTAATAAAGTGCGAGTGTTTGCTCGTTTGACACGCAGGACCATCTGCTCCGTGTGTTTAGACCCGGCATGTGCTTCTCACCTCTCCTTCATTCACACACACTCTCTTCTCACCTCTCCTTCATTCACACACTCTCTCTTCTCACCTCTCCTTCATTCACACACTCTCTCTTCTCACCTCTCCTTCATTCACACACTCTCTCTTCTCACCTCTCCTTCATTCACACACTCTCTCTTCTCACCTCTCCTTCATTCACACACTCTCTCTTCTCACCTCTCCTTCATTCACACACTCTCTCTTCTCACCTCTCCTTCATTCACACCCTCCCTCCTCTCCCCTCTCCTTCATTCACACACCTCTCTCTTCTCACCTCTCCTTCATTCACACACTCTCTCTTCTCACCTCTCCTTCATTCACACACTCTCTCTTCTCACCTCTCCTTCATTCACACACTCTCTCTTCTCACCTCTCCTTCATTCACACACTCTCTCTTCTCACCTCACCTTCATTCACACTCTCTCTTCTCACCTCTCCTTCATTCACACACTCTCTCTTCTCACCTCTCCTTCATTCACACACTCTCTCTTCTCACCTCTCCTTCATTCACACACTCTCTCTTCTCACCTCTCCTTCATTCACACACTCTCTCTTCTCACCTCTCCTTCATTCACACACTCTCTCTTCTCACCTCTCCTTCATTCACACACTCTCTCTTCTCACCTCTCCTTCATTCACACACTCTCTCTTCTCACCTCTCCTTCATTCACACACTCTCTCTTCTCACCTCTCACATGCTTTCTTAACCCAGTCCTTCATGAACAGTCCATTACTTTGGGATAGAAAACAGAAATCATCTCGAATCACGAATCTGCTCTTGTTCCCTGTAAAATCCCGGCTGGAGATGAGACCAACTGAAGACATTACCATCAAGCGTCATTATCGTTAAAACAGGCGGCGTTCTGTCAATTAAATATATGAGAAAAGAAAATGAAGGTTATGTAAACTAGTGAGCCGATCCACACCATCAGACTTTAGAAGATCAGATCTGAAGCCATTACAATGATGTACGATTTAGACTTAGATGAGATTTAATGAAACAAAAAAAGAGGGATGATGTGAGAGAGAGAGAGAGAGAGAGAGAGAGAGAGAGAGAGAGAGAGAGTGTGAGAGTGAGAGGGTCTTTTCACAGGAAATATCTTCCACCATCAAAAAAGGACATCAGTGATATCTTCAGGAAATAAAGACAATAGGAATCTCAGGGTCATTTACAGGGAACTCCCATCAGTGTGTGTGTGTGTGTGGGTGAGAGAGAGAGAGAGAGAGAGAGAGAGAGAGAGAGAAAGAGTCACACACACCACCCTTTTACTGACAGTATAAATGAATTATATTCCCGTATCTGTGTAGCAGCCTGGAAAATCCTTCCCATGACGCCTTCTTGACATTTTTAACTATTATATAAATACAGTTCTGAAAACTGCAGACCTTCTGTACATGGAGCTCACCCTAAAGTTCCCCTGTGTCTCAAGTCTCCTTTCACACCCTTTCACACCAGGGTTCTCCATAACAAGTCAAGGTCAATTTTAACGTCTACTTAAGTACAAAAAGATGAAAAATGACATCATTCCAATTCCACTGAAGACTCCACACCGACCTCAACATACTTTATGTCAGCAGCAGCGACATCTCTCTGCTACACTGATCTCACATTCATTTAACATCTGTGAGGTACAGAAATCACCGATTCATTCAAAGAAAGAAAGAAAGAAAGAAAGAAAGAAAGAAAGAAAGAAAGAAAGAAAGAAAGAAAGAAAGAAAGAAAGAAAGAAAGAAAGGAAGGATAGTTTAGTGAATGGATGTATTGAATAGAAAGATAGAAAAAGAATAGAACGTAGAAAGAAAGAAAGAAAGAAAGAAAGAAAGAAAGAAAGAAAGAAAGAAAGAAAGAAAGAAAGAAAGAAAGAAAGAAAGAAAGAAAGAAAGAAAGAAAGAAAGAAAGAAAGAAAGAAAGAAAGAAAGAAAGAAAGAAAGAAAGGAAGAAAGGAAGGAAGAAAGGAAGAAAGGAAGGATAGTTTAGTGAATGGATGTATTGAATAGAAAGATAGAAAAAGAATAGAATGTAGAAAGAAAGAAAGAAAGAAAGAAAGAAAGAAAGAAAGAAAGAAAGAAACTCGGAAGGAAGGAAAAATGAAGGATGAGAGGAAGGAAGGAAGGGGGATGACAGAAAAAAAAGGAAAAATGGAGGATGATAGGATGAGCGGAAGGACAGAAGGAAGGGAGGAAGAAGGAAAATGGAGGATGAGCAGAAGGAAGGAAGGAAGGAAGGAAGGAAGGAAGAAGAGCAAAAGTAAGGAAAAAGGGAGGATAAGAGGAAGGAAGGAAGGAAGGAAGGAAGGAGGATGACAGAAAGGAAGGAAAAATGGAGGATGAGAGGAAGGAAGGAAGGAAGGAAGGAAGATGAGAGAAAGGAAGGAAAAAAGGAGGATGATAGGATGAGCAGAAGGAAGGAAGGAAGGAAGGAAGGAAGGGGAGCCTCTTTGCTCACTGATCTCTATTCATCTGTGAGGTACAGAAGATGAATTCCTTCAGCAGTGTGAGAGTGGAGCATTAACCCACTGAGAAAGCTGAACAAACCTTCACACAAACCCTCGTGTTCCATAGATATCTGTGATTACTGATAGTATTTCTTGTGAATTTGGAAAAATAAAAATAAAAACCATCAGAAGCTGCTACCAGTCACTAGAATTGACTTTCTTTAGAAATACATTCAAGCAGATTTTTGTTTTTTGTTTTGAGTAAAAAAGCACAAAAAACAGGAAGCTGAGATGCATCAAAGAACGCCATTTTGTTTTGCTGAAAGTTGCTCAAGCTAACAACAAGCTACTAATCACTGTATACGTTTACGAAACAGGCGAAGAGGAGAGGGAGATGACGAGATACAACACTGACGACCTCGAACCTGCAGACTCCACACTTTCATTAACCCTGAGATCTGTCTACGATTCCTAGAACTATCTGACTGTTTACAGCCTGATTAAAACCCTTCTCCATTTTCATGAAGAATCTGAGATTCTGTGTCTGATTACAAAACGAAATCAAAATTGGTTTTGTTGCACTTTCACTACGGAACTTCCTGTTTCTTACTGGAGATCTTTGACCTAGCTACTTACACAACATGTGGCTGAGAAAGCAGCCTAAATAAATCGGTTATGTTGTTTTGGGGTGAACTTTCTAGAAGGAACAAATTCTAGATTCCGGATAATAATAACGCAGATATCAACGATGACGAAGGCTAGAAATGAATAAATGATTATAGCATGTGTATAACAGGGCAGCATGGTGGCTTAGTGGTTAGAAAGAAGGTCCTGGGTTCAAATCCCGGGTTCGAATAGGCAGGGGCCTTTCTGTGTGGAGTTTGCATGTTCTCCCCGTGCCTGCGTGGGTTTACTCCTCGGTACTCCGGTTTCCTCCCACAATCCAAAAACATGTACATTAGGTTGATTGGTCATTCTAAATTGCCCATAGGAGTGAGTGTGAGTGTGTGTGGTTGTCTGTCTATATGTGTGGCCCTGTGATGGACTGGTGACCTGTCCAGGGTGTACCACTGCCTTAGGCTCCAGCAGATCCCCGTGACCCTAATTAATAATAAAGCGGGTATAGACAATGGATGGATGGATGTGTATAACAGGTATATTAACGGCTTAAACTCTGTTATGAATGAGTTCATAGGTCATTATGTATAGTATCCTTCAAAGGAAGTGCTACTTCTGCCTTATAATATCCAGACTAAAGTCTCAGAGACGTCTGATGACGAAATCTACCGAAAATGTTCCAAGTCAAGCACTTACCATGAGAGTCAGCCGGTCATCCTGTGCGTTAGCGGTGTGTTTTAGACTTCCAGGTTCCTCAGGGCTAAGCAGTGACCTCACAACCTAAACAGAAAGAGTTACCGGTCATTTAAATGTTATTCCAGCTTTGACGTTTCAGACAGACGCGCTCATTTTCTGAAGTCATTTTGAAGACTTGCACTGTCAGTGCTCATAAAATGCTCAGTGCTCACACACACACATATATATATATATACACACACACATACACACATGTTCAACATAAACAATATTTAAGCAGATGCACTGAGCTGATGAGAAGATGAGTACAGCACTCATGACTTATGAACACTTATGTCTTAAATATCAACTATTCTAAAAAATTCTAACAGTAGGCAAACCCTGTAACCTATTCAACAAGAGTGTGTGTGTGTGTGTGTAAGATGGCAAGATAGACTCATTTTATCATTACAGACTGTCATCGGTAATTAGATGACTCACCTGCAGTAGCGTGTGTGTGTGTGTGTGTGTGTGTGAGAGAGAGAGTGTGTGTGTGTGTGCGTGTGAGAGAGAGAGTGTGTGTGTGTGTGCGTGTGAGAGAGAGAGTGTGTGTGTGTGTGTGTGTGTGTTTCAAATGGTCACTGTTGACTGCAGTCTATTGAAATATGGTTTGGTTAATTATTTTAGATCTTTCTTCATATGCGGTTCATATCCTAATCCCGGGGTGTCCGATCTCATCCAGAAAGGGCCGGTGTGTGTGTGTGTAGGCTTTCATTCCAACCAAGCAGAAGCTACACCTGATTCCAACTGGCTAATCAGTAGACCTTGGCTTTCAGTGGACTCAGGTGTGGCTTCTGCTCAGTTGGAATGAAAACCTGCACCCACACCGGCCCTTTGTGGAGAAGATTGGACACCCCTGTCCTAATCCTTATCTCCTAGTTATGGAAATATCACATTTAAAAATTATTGTTGGGTCATTTTAGAGAGACAGACAGACAGACAGACAGACAGAAAGAGAGAGACAGAAAGACAGAGAGATAGAGACAGAAAGACAGACAAGAAGGCAGAGAGACAGACAGACAGAGAGAGAGAGAGAGAGAGAGAGAGAGAGAGAGAGAGAGAAACAGACAGACAGATAGGGAAACAGAAAGACAGACAGAGAGACTAAGACAGAGAGAGACAAAAAGACAGAGAGACAGAAAGACAAACAAGGAGAGACAAGGGAAAAACAGTCAGAGTGACAGACAGAAAGAGAGACAGAAAGAAAGAAAGAAAGACAGACAGACGGAGTGACAGAAAGAAAGAGAGACAGAAAGAAAGAAAGAAAGAAAGAAAGAAAGAAAGAAAGAAAGAAAGAAAGAAAGAAAGAAAGAAAGAAAGAAAGACAGACAGACGGAGTGACAGAAAGAAAGGCAGACGGACAGAGTGACAATGTCAGAAAGGCAGAGAGAGAGACAGAAAGACAGACAGAAAAAGAGACAGACAGACAGAGTGACAGACAGAAAGAAAGACTGCTCTTGCTGTTTTGTTAAACCATATATATTCATATATAACTTGTTATATAATTTGTTGATAATTTCTAAGACAAAAAGACGGGATAAAAAGAAACTTTTCCACAAGGCACAACTTTCCCCCCTACTCACGTTAATTTATTCTTTTTTTAATAACTTTAATAAATAAATGGGTAGCGTTGGAAATTTGGGTCCAGGGAAATGTCAAGAAATGGTCTCTCTTTTGACTTATTCTAAAAATACTTTTTTATTTTAAGTGTAATGTTCAAGTGTCCTAAGTTTCCAAAGCTAGATATTGTGTTATTGTATACAATTACAGTTACATATTATACGTACAATTACATATCTGATTTCATTAAATAGTTGAGAATTAAAAAAAATACCTGTGTTTGGAACTTTTGTGACAAAGACTGAGGTACATGGAATAAAACATGATAACATGTGACTTCACGTGTGTCTTCCTCTTAGTCACACACTTCTCACGCGTTTTCTCAAATCGGCTCATGCTGAATCCTGAGATGGATATATCTGTGTGTGTGTGTGTGTGTGTGTGTGTGTGTATATGGCGAGGAAAACGCGACCAGGAGAGTTACATAACTTTTAACAGCTAACCCACAACTTATGTAACTTTGCAACTCTGTCACAACACAAAGTTGTGCAAAGTATTTACAGAAACTGCCTTCAGTCTTCACCCACCTTAAAATCTCAAATCTCACCTCAAAATATAAAGCTGAAATGAAATGAAATGAAATGAGAACGAAGCTCCAGGTATGAGGCACTCCTGACGTTTTTTTGTGTGAAAGGAAAAGACACACAAACTTCATTATTTTTTATTGGTCGGGTTAAAGACAAATAAAACAAAAATTAAAAGAAATGACGGATTTTGTGCTGGGTCGGATGGAACTAATGGACTAACAAATCAGGACTCCACTTACACTACATTTAATCTGTGTGTGGAGAACTAAAGTCTCTCTCTGTCTCTCTCTGTGTTTCTCTCTCAGTGTCTCTCCTTCTCTCTGTCATTTTATCTCTCTCTCCCTGTCTCTTTCTCTCTCTGTTTTTCTTTCTCTCTGTCTCTCTCTCCGATTGTCTCCCTCTGTGTTTTTCTCTCAGTGTCTCTCTTTCTCCGTCATTCTCTCTCTCTCTGTGTCTTTCTATCTCTGTCTCTTTCTCTCTCTGTCTGTTTCTTTCTCTCTGTCTCTTTGTCTCTCTCTGGCTGTCTCTCTCTGTTTCTCTGACTATTTCTCTCTCTCTCTCTCTCTCTCTCTCTCTCTCTCATCTGTCGGCTCTCTTCTCTCCACACTCCTCTCCTCTGTCGCTCTGATCTCAAAGCACTCGTTGTACAAGTAGCTGGGTGCCTCAGTGTTCAATTACGCTGGTTCAGCTGTGTGTGTGTGTGTGTGTGTGTGTGTGTTTAGACTCTGGGCAACGATGTGCACCCTAGTTCTGTTACACACGGTTTCTGTCGCTGTGGCTATGAGCAGTGGAATGCGCTACAAAAGATAGAGTTTAAAGCGTTACGCAATAAAAACATGCCATGCTAGCCTGTTTGGACACCTACACTCTCTTTCTCTCTCACACACACACACACTATATCTCTCTCTTAAACACACACACACACACACACTATATCTCTCTCTTAAACACACACACACTATCAGGAGTGTATTCAATTTTAAAGGCCAAAAGCCAGCAACAAAGGCAGGGGCCCTTTCCTTTTCTGTTGGAGTTTACAGAAATGTTCTTATATAATACACACATTTTTCATTGATTTTTTTCCCATCCTGATAAGATATTAAAAGATTCCCTTCAAGATTTTGTATGAAAGTGGATAATAAAACTTCTATAATACTCCAACAAAAATGTTTTATTTAAACCATTACACAAGGAAGAGCGTTCAAAACCCAACACAGTTTTATTTTTCCCTTTGCCTAACTTCTCTGAGCCTCAGGAAAGGGAGGAGTAGGGCAAGGTTAGGTAGAGACAGGATGGGTAGGGTGGGGTAGGGTGGAGAAGGGTTGGGATGGGAAGGTTAGGGTAGGGTAGGGTAAAGGGGTAGGAAATAGATAGGTTAGGTAAAGTAGAGAAGGGAATGGATGGGTTAGAAGGATAGGGTACAGATGGGTAAGTAAGGGTAGGATGGGAAGGGGATGGTAAGGTAGGGAAATGTTGGGTAGGATGGTAGATAAGCTAAGAGTAGGAAAGGGTAGTAGGAGGTAGGAACAAATAGGAAGGGTATGAATGGGTGTGAAAGGATAGGGAAGAGAATGGTAGTTTAGGGAAGTACAGTGAATAGTGGAATAGAAAAGCATAGGGATGGGAAGGGTGGGGTAGTGATAGGATGGGTAGGAATGGGTAAGGTGAGGAAGTGTTGGAATGGGTAGGGTAAAGGGGTAGGAAAGAGATTGGTTGGGTAAAGCAGAAAAGTGAATGGATGGGTAACAAGGATAGGGTAGAGATAAGTAAGTTAGGGTAGGATGGGGAGGGAATGGTAGGGTAGAATAGGAAAGGGTACAGTAGGGAAAGGTTGGGTTGGATAGGGGAGAGAATGGTAGGGTAGGGAAGGAAAGAGTACAGTAGTAAAGTGAATGGAAAGGTAGGAATGGGTAAGGTGAGGAAGAGTTGGAATGCATAGGTTAGGGTTGGGTAAAGAGGTAGGAAAGAAATAGGTTGGGTAAAGTAGAAAAGGGAATGGGTGGGTTAGAAGGATAGAGTATAGATGGATAAATAAGGGTAGGATAGGGAGGGTAGGAATAAATAGGAAAAGTATGAAGGATAGGGGAGGGAATGGTAGGGTAGGGAAGCAAGGATACTGTAGGGAAAGGTTGGGTAGGAAAAGGTAGACAAGGTAAGGGTACTTAAAGGTAGTAGAGGGTTGGAAAAAAGAGGAAGGGTATGAATGGGTGTGAAAGGATAGGGAAGAGAACGGTAGGTTAGGTTAGGGAAGGACAGGGAATGGTGGAGTAGGAAAGAGTAGGGATGGGTAGGGTGAGGAATAGAAGGGAAGGGTACAAATAGGTAAGGTGAGGAAGGGTTGGAATGGATAGGGTAAAGGGGTAGGAAATAGATTGGTTGGGTAAAGCAGAAAAGGGAATGGATGGGTTACAAGGATAAGGAAGAGATGGGTAAGTTAGGGTAGGATGGGGAGGGAATGGTAGGGAAGGGTAGACAAGGTAAGGATACAGAAAGGTAGTTGAGGGTTGAAACAAATAGGAAGGTTATGAAGGATAGGGGAGGGAATAGTAGGAAAGAGAAGGGAAGGGTAAGGATGGGTCGGTTAGGGTAGGGTAAAGGGATAGGAAAGAGATAGGTTGAGCAAAGTAGAGAAAAGAATGGATGGGTTGGAAGGACAGGATAGAGATGGGTAAGTTAGGGTAGAATAGGAAGGGAATGGTAGAATAGGGAAGGAAAGGGTACAGTAGGAAAAGGTTGGGCAGGAAAAGGTAGACAAGTTAAGGGTACGGAAGTTTAGAGGAGGGAAGGAACAAATAGGAAGAATAGGGGAGGGAAGAGTAGGGTAGAAAATTGTAGACAGGGTACAGGGTAGTAGATGGTTGGAACAAACAGGAAGGGTATGAATGGGTGTGGAAAGATGGGGGAGGGAATAATCGGTTAGGGAAGGACAGGGCATGGTGGAGTAGGAAAGGGTAGGGGAGGGGAGGGAATGATGGAGTAGGGAAGGGAAGGCAAAGGGAAGGGAAGAGCAGGTAGAATAGGGTAGGGTAGGGTATTTTGGGGAAGGGTAGAGTAGTGTGGGGGCAGAGAAAAGTAAAAATATATGTATATTTTGACTGAGGTGCCTTTTTAATTTAAAAAAGTGTGTGGGGGTAATAAACCCTCCAAACTGCAAAAAATAAAGTGTTACATACAATCTTAAGAAAAGAAAGAAGAAGGAAGCAAGAAAAAACTGATAGAGAAGGAGGGACAAACAGGCAGGCTTGAATCTTCCAATTCACGACAGTTTTTTTTTTCTTTCACTCTCTCTCTCTCTCTCTCTCTCTCTCCCCCCAACCACACACACTAACAAAACCATTCAAAAGTCTGTAACCTTGAAAAATTGTGCACCACACAACACACTCTCTAACTTCACCTGTGTGTGTGGTGTGTGTGTGTGTGGTGTGTGTGTGTGTGTGTTGTGAGAGAGATGTGGAGTTTGTGTGTGAGTGAAAAGGCTGTTGGTTGATTATTAGCTTAGCTGTAATGACAGTGCCATCACACATCATTACTCACCCTCCTTTTAAGACGCACACACACACACACACACACACACAAGCTTTTCTCCTTCTGCTGGACAAAACAGATTCCTGCACACATACACACACACCATCACATCACAACTCGCATTCACAAACCGAAAGGACAGACTGATCAACATTTTGCAAAATAAATAAATGAACGCCTCCATCTACCTTTTGTGATACAATACACGAAAAATCATTGTCGTTATCCCGACACTAAGCTTAGATTATGACTTTCCAGCTCATACTTTGCTATTCTTTTTAAAGCAGCAGACTAAATATCAGAATAAAAATGTATTCACAGAACATTAGGCAACTAAGATACGACATGAAAAGCACAGAGTCGCATGCTAACTAGCTACAGTACTATCTCATTGTTGATGGTGATGTAGGCTAATAACTACCTGATACACTCACTCTTAACAAGATAGATAAGATGTCGTAAACGTCAGTCAGTGATGACAAAACCTTCACAATGCAACTTCACAGGAGTGTGTTTTTTTAGCTTTAGTTTGAGGTCTTGTTTGCTACACCGTCCACTGCTCCAGTGATACTGCACTTCCTGGAGCTTTTTATCGTGGTCTTTTGCGTATTAAACACTTCAAAAGAAAACACTCTCCGCCCTTGAGTACATAGTGAACTTTTTTTTTTCCTTTTTTGATCATTTCCTTTTTTACTTTCAACTTTCTGAGGCATTTTTAGCTCAGAGGCCACCTTAGTTGTGTTTATTCCATCTGCCATTATATTCTGGATGACGTAGCTTAGTGGTTAAGGTGTTGGACTACTGAGCAGAAGGTTGTGTGTCCAAATCCCAGATCCATCAAGCTGCCACTGCTGGGCCCCTGAGGCCTGGGTTGAGTATTTCAGACACCACTTGGATTTTTCTGGGAGTTTCAGACTCAACCAGCTATAGTTTCAATAGTTACATTTAATTTTTTTTATCCTAGCGTTTATCCCACACAATGGCAGGGTCCGCTGTTCGTAGCGGCTCGTTTGAGCCGCATGATTTGGCACAGGTTTTACGCCAGATGCCCTTCCGGTTGCCACCCTCCGAGTTTTTATCCGGGCTCGGGACCAGCACTGAGAGTTAACTATTCAGTGGCTGGGGCGGCACCCTGCCCGGGAATCGAACCCAGGCCTGCCATTGGACTGCCAGGAGGCCAAGATTCAATAGTTAAATAAATAAATAAAACATCTATTGAGCGGAATGTCTTGTCTGTGAGATAAGATGTCATAGCTTAGAGGTTAAGGTGTTGGACTACCGAGTGGAAGGTAGTGAGTTCGTATCCAAGGGCCAGGAAGCTGCTACTGCTGGGCCCCTGAGGCACTCTGGATGAAGTCAGGAATGCAAGAAGCTCTCAAGCAAGAACACTAGGGGGCACTTTACCAAATGTAATCAACCAACATGACTGTCAATAATCATCCACCTGAAGCTCTGTGTTCTCATATCTATGGTTCTATTTTCTGGGCTGGAAAAAAAATCAGCCCAAGCCTCTACTTTATACCATACTGTTCATTTTTACCACTGTAGCTTAAACTATAAAACATGAACAAATTATTAACAGCAATTTAAGACACTGAGAGTCTAATTTTTATGTTTTGTTTTTCCCATTTAACCCCCAGCTAGCACATTTATACAAGCCGTTGTTAAAATTTTAACCCTTTAATTGTAGTACAGAGCATACGTGCCAAATTTTCCCGGTGGATGCTCGGCACACCGACCCATCCCACTCTGTCTAGATATCACCACCCGTGAGATAAAGTAGTTTTGGTTGATTAAAATAAATGGCGCATATCTGACCACTCCCAGACCACCCACGGGATCGGCGCCTATGGTACAGAGTGTTTCTCCTGCACAGTTCATTCATTTCCATAATTATTTCTTTACTTGTTCAGCATCAGTGATTGTTTTGACAGTAGAATTGGATTTGGTTAAAAGAATAAAAACCCATTGCGCAGTGTTCTGATTGGCTGTTACTTTCATCCCGACTTTCGAGCTATGAAGGGTGTAGCCCATGGAACTAAAAAACTATGGTGTCATGATCGCTTCAGAACTGACCACAGCCTCCACTTTATTCCCATGTTCCACTGCACGATATGAAACACTCAGCAAGTGTTGACTGATTTTAACTGGAACGAAATGCAGAACTAAACACACTACGTATCTCAAGCGTAAAAACGCGCTTGTGTGTGTGTGTGTGTCTGTGATAAATGACCTTTAACTATAACTGTTATATTAATAATATAGCTCGTTAATTATAATTATGTTCTCTGTATGTAAACATTCAAACTATGGACATGTTCATAAAGGTGGTGATTGAAATGGGCGTGTTACAGCAGAGTGCTGTAACAAAAAGCTGTGTGTGTGTGTGTGTGTGTGTGTGTGTGTGTGTGAGAGAGAGAGAGAGCGAGAAAGTATGAGCCGACATGTACAGACAGGACATTTCAGGTGAGTTGTCTTATGGTGTGTACTTTCCTCCTTATCTTACGGTGTGTGTGTAAGCAGCTTTGAAACAGATACCACACAATGATTTTGTCTTAAACGTGTTAAGCATAGTAAAGATGACGCAAATCGGAACGCGCATTTTTCTCATTTCGGTCGTCTCCGTGTCTGGCCAAATAGGGGTTCAGTACTGGGAGTGGGTTTGGCAGGCACTGAGTGACGACTGGTGCTAACGATGAAGTCCCTTTTCTACTTTTTGGGCGATGAAATTTCAAATTTGTTGTTGGTTCAAAAAAGAAGGCACTTTTTTCTACCGCACAGAATGAAACTCTTCTGTTTTTTAACTCGCAAATGAACTCTATGGTCATTTTAGATCCTGCTCATTTGTGCCAGCGTGAAAATATATATTTTTACATATAGAGACGTCTCAGCAGGTCTGTAAATCGCTCTGGACAACCGGTAAAAGGAAATACCTTCGCTGTTTTGTATAACAGTCCAATTTACATTGAAGGCTATCTGACTTCAAGAAAATGATTCTGTATGGTCAAGTGAAATGGCCAGCGTAATGTCTGGAAAATGGAAGTTCGAATCTCAGCCAAGCTAACCAATCCTGTGCATGTGTATGTGGAAGAGGGCTGAATGCGCTTTCCTTTCCAAATCGTTTCCTTCGACTATCTCAGAGGAAGCAGGAGTCAGACCTCACTCTTAAAAAATAAATTAAGGGTGTCAATTGACCAAACTGGGCAGAAATGTATGGAAATAAATCAGCTTTTTGTAACATTTATGGTGAAGCTAGTAATGATCTTGATGTTTATCGGGTTTTGCCACTGAAGCTAAAGCCCTGGCTTGCTCATTTGTTTCTGGTTGCTTTACTTTCAGCGTTACACACACGGGTCTGAGCTTGTTTTTTTTTTTTTTCTCAGCATGCAGGTTTCAGTACTAAAAGCAGCCACACAAAAGCAGAAGATGAAACTTGCCATTTTCTGTGAGCATGCATGAGCATCAAGGCCAGTCAGAAATGTGTTCTACACAACCTAACCACACACACACACACTTTCTTTCTCTCATTTCCTTAGCAACCATGACTCATTTCCCTAGCAACAGAGCAGAACAGAACCCCATATAAAGAGAACCAGACAGAAAGAGAAACAAATTTGATGAAATTAACTTTTTCGGTGGGCATCAAGCAGACAAATTAGGAGAATAGAGAAGCGTGTTTTTCGGCGGTCCTTATAGACTCATTTTCACAAAGCCTACACACACACACGCATTCACCATGTCCTTGCAGCTTTAGTCTCTATATTAGATGTTATGATTTCTGTCTAGCTACTTTTCTTACCAGCTAAAGCAGCCATTTTAGAGAACAGTCAATTCAATATGGCGTCAATTTTGTTTTCTGCAAAACATGACTCAAAATAACTTGCTTAATTTCCTCTGTTCTCTGTATCAAGCCTAGCGATATACAACCAAACCACTTATTTGCATTTTGTCACATTAATATGACTACGATGATCTACATATACAGTATGCCGGATGAATATATTTCTATTAAGACCTCTTTAATCAGACTTGAGCATATGGGACAAATCCAACGCCTTGAACGTCTGTTTGGGCAATTCACCTCAATCTGTACTTTTAACTGCACCGTTATCCATGACTTCAACTCTCAGAAATGCAGGATAGAACGGAAACTATGCGACGTCTAACGAGGACTGCATGATAAATTTTCAGCAGCTTCAGATACAATTTGGTTTGGTTCGAAAACCAAAGCCACTCCTGCTTTATCTGTCTCCTGAGATGAGCTCTGCCTTTCTTTTTTTCCTCCCCTCCTGCACATTCTTTCTCTTCTCCATATGTGCGTTCATTACAGATGATTACCTTCTGCTCTACAGGATCCCCGTAATAAACACATAGCCATGAAGTAATGATTAGATAGACACTGCACTATGTACACACTAATGTGAAAGAAACATGAGTGAAAAAGCAGAGCTCTAGAGTAAAAGACAAGAAGAGAGAAAGATAAATGCTCTCATTGCATTGTAGCATCATGGTACTGGATGCGTGGATGTGTAAGTGTGACAACTGGGATTGTGCATGCATGACAAATACTCTACAGGCATTTTAAACATGCATAGAAACCAGTTCTGTTGGTGCATTTGTGATTCTGTATTCTGACGAGAGGTTTTTCACAGCGACTGTGGGAGAGGAGGGGAAGAGGAAATGAAAGAAATGAGCAGTGAAGAGCATCTTCAAGGCTGAGAGAGGGACAGAATTGCAAAATGAGTGGGTGGAAGGATGGAGAGGTGAATGGGCTGTTGGCTGAGTGAATGCAGGGAGGTGGGTGGGATGTTGGATTGGCGCATGGGCAGATGATTTTGATGGGCCAACTGGTTGGGTGAATGGGCCAATGGATGGACCAATGGTTGGATGGATGGCCCAATGGATGGGTGGATGGCCCAATAGTTGGATGGATGGCCCGATGGATGGGTGGGTGGATGGCCCGATGGATGGGTGGGTGGATGGCCCGATGGATGGGTGGGTGGATGGCCCGATGGATGGGTGGGTGGATGGCCCGATGGATGGGTGGGTGGATGGATGGCCCGATGGATGGGTGGGTGGATGGCCCGATGGATGGTTGGGTGGATGGATGGCCCGATGGATGGTTGGGTGGATGGCCCAATGTATGGTTGGGTGGATGGCCCAATGTATGGTTGGGTGGATGGAGAAGCGGTTGGTCCATTGGCTGGGTGGATGGGGAGGTAGATGGGCTGTTGGTAGGGTGAAAGGGCAGTGGATGGGTTTGGGTGGGCATGTACGTTGGTTTGCATTTTGATTAGATTTCCTTATCATAATGTCTTTAAAATATCCACCAGTAATCTTTATCACACAGTCAAATTTGTGTATATTAGCCTATATATGTGTAATGGTATGAACAAAATGTTTCTGTCCTTGAAGAATAAAGGTCAGAGGAAGATAAGATACCATAGCGGAAACAGACAAAACCATAAAACTCAGCGCAAAAATAGTTTTACTCTGCTGTCTGCTGGTCATGGCTTGTTTGAGGTTGAGGAACTTATAAACAATCAGTCTCTCTCTCTCTCTCTCTCTCTCTCTCTCTCTCAATCACACACACACACACACCCCTTGGTACTTGACATCACTGCTTTGCATCTTCATAACATGCACTATGTACAACAACAACAGTGCAGAAGATGGCTAGCAGCTGCTTGGCTACACAGTAGTCGTGGGAAATGTCTCGCTAACACATTTTAATTTCATTATTCTGAATCTGATAATGCCAACTTTTTGAGCACAACCATCAAAACATCATGACATCATGACTGATTAATGGCCTGAAAAGACATGTCAGAACTTATCACCTCTCCAGTTCATATTCTAACGGGTTCAGAATTGAACTGAATAAGATTTCAGCACTGTGAACACTCAAATTCTTAATAAACCTACAGAACCAAGACAACCTTTTATATTGTCACATAATTATTAATTCATTCATCTTCAGTCCATTGTAATGGTCAGGGTCTGGACAAGGCAGAAAGAGTGACAGAATGTGTGTGTGAGAGAAAGAGCACTGAATTTTGAAATGGATGAATGGATGGATGGATGGGTTTGTGAATGGTGTAATGGATGTTTAGTTAGAGGGATGCTTTGTTGGGTTGTCTGGTTGTGTGGATTGTTGGGTTGATGGCTGATTGGTTAGTTGAGCGGGTGTCTATATAGATTGGACAGTGGATGGTAGGATGGACGTGTGGTTGGCGAGCTGGCTGAATGAATGAGAAGGTAGATGGGTGGTTAGTTGGGTTGATGGCGGTTGAAGGTACAATTAGATGGGACATATGAGTGGACTGAATGGATGGCTACATGGAAAGAACTCAGTGACAGTAGCCAGAGCTCAGGATCCCTGAGGGAACCCTGAAGCTGAGAGATGGCAATGCTCCACCACTACATCAATTACATTTTCACATCAATTACAGAGATAGCATCATCTTTGACATTGTCATAGAGTGTGTCCTTTTTATAAAAGGCAACCCAATAATTTCTTTTAAACATTAAGTTTTCCCAACAAAGTAAAATATGGTGAATGAAACGATTGTATAGTGTCACTGTGTGTTGATTATAATACTGTGATGCTGTAAACAACGCTGAAAGGATCATCAATCATCATTACAGGAAAATTTAATTTATTGCTTGAGCCCAGAGGGAGTCGTGCTCTAGAAGAATTACATTAATTATACTCCGTGTGTGTGTTTAAGTACTTTGTGTATATATAATACTAGCCTGGCTTTCCTAGCTGTACGATGACGTATCTCCACCTCGACCGACTCAATGTTGATTCATTTCACATTTTTTTGTTTGGAAAAACACTTCCTGATCAAACCGATGATGAAATGTGACATCACCGTTAATGCAGCATAATCTAATGAGTGCTCTGGGAAACCGGCTTCAACGTTGAATCGATAATGCGGCTGCCCGCACAACAAACGATGCAGACCGGCTAATTAACAGATGACCGAAGAACTGATTTAGTCCGAGAGCACAGCTGTGTGTGTGTGTGTGTCACTGAATCGCCAAATTATAAATCTAATGGATTACAGTCACTCTTTGTACCATGCAAATCCTTACGATTGTTTAACAGATCCATTTATGAATCATTTTATACTGAAACATGGTCGTTAAATGAACGCGAGTGTGTGTGGTCAATTTACATGTCAAAGATGATGTGTAAACATGCGTGTGTGTGCTTTTATGAGGGTCATATCCTGTCTTCATGTTGAAAAAATACACAAAGGCTGGTCACAACACACATACACACACCAACAAACAGACTCTCACACACAGATTTATTTATAATAACTTAACCTAGAGCCTTATACAGTAAGTCCCCGACTTACGAATGAGTTCCGTTCAGGGAGAATGTTCGTAAGTCGAATTCGTTCGACGAAGTGAGTCCTTTTGTTTCCACGGTTCTTGCTTTGCGCCTCCTACGAATGTTCGTAATGCGAGGACCTGTAAAAGTTCGCAGCTCGATATTTCGTAAGTCGGGGAATTTCTGTACTATGAACAACTAAAAAAAAAAAAAAAATCCATGTTCGTTTAATGGAAACACTACACTTCTTAATATATCTGTCCAAATTGTTTCACTTGAGGCACAAAAATGGGTCGAAATGAATGCCTGGTGTATATAGCAATCTATCCATCCATTTTCTGTAGCAATTATCCTACACAAGGTCGAGGGGATCCTACACCCTGGACGAGGTGCTAAACCATCGTAGAGCATAAACACACACACACACACACACACACACACACACACACACACAACCATTCAGAATTTAGAGATGCCATTCAGTCTACAGTACATCTTTGCACTGGGAGGAAACCCCGGAGAACCCAGAGATAACTCCTAAAGCACAGGGAGAACATGGAAACTCCACGCACTCGGGGTGGAGACAGGAACCTTCAAAATGGCGGCGCTGGCTCAGCAGTACTGTAACGTATGGATCTTTTTACCTTAGCCTACACTCAATATCATCTCGAATTGTAATCATTAACTTGTGGTCAATGTGACAAACTATGGAAGTATAACGCACCCACTTGAATCATCCTTTATAAAAGCTTGTTCATGTGGTTAATAGTCAAAATAAAAGCTTTTATTTCCTTGCTCAAGATGTTCTCTGAGACTTTTGATTTGATTGCACGGAATTATTTGGATTAGTTAGTTAGTGACCTGCTGTTCGCAATTAAATTAAATTGTAAATAAATATTTATTATTATTAAAATGATATTTATTCTTTATATTAAAATTATGACTAAATACTATTTATTATTATTTAAATTATATTAAAACGAAAAATAATCCAACTTAATATAAGAAAATAATAATAATAAAAAAAAATCATTATATTCATTATAAAATAATTGTTAGTAGTATCTCCGGAGACTGGATTTTTGCTGAGCACACTGTGTTGCTTTGACGGAAACACTGGCTGGATCTGGACCCAGGCCTGTATTGCTGGAAAAAGAGGGGTTATCAGCTGTATAACAGCTCGGCTTTAAATACGATAACAGGACGCGCCGAGCCACACGTCTAAAATAAAGCATGGGGTTTGACAATATGTCAGAGTGCAGAGCCACAAAAGGAACTGAAGTCAGAGGTGGAGATAGAGGCACTAACTCTAAACTCTAGATCAGATACAAGAGCAAGGGTTCCTATTTATATTTATTCATTTGGGAGATTGTTTGGAGAGAAACAAGTGGGTATAAAGTTGTAGAAGAGAGAGAGAGAGAAATATGTGAATAACTGAGACAAGAGACACAATCTATTAAAGTAAACTTTACTTCCTTGCTTCCTCCGATTCTCGAATGTGACTGGTCAGAGGGCGTGCGTTATTCTGGTATAACCGCACACGTCGACCTGTCGTCTCGTCCGTACTGTGAACTATTTATGGTAATGCGCTCACGTTGATACGCTACTGCTGTTATAGTAACAGCACACACACAGGGACATGTACGTTAGACGATTTGCATAAACAAAACTAATTACAATTACAAATTTATTTAAAAACAGGTTGCTTAACAAAGAAAAAGTGACCGAGAAAGTGAATGAGAGACAGAGTGAGAGAGAGAGAGAGAGAGAGAGAGAGAGAGAGAGAGAGAGAGGGGGGCCACTGACACACCAAAACTTTACACAATGGGATAAACACCCAGCTGAAATCATTCACACACAATTCTGTAAATCTATTCTACAAATCCACAGGAACACCACAAACACCGGCTGCCGAGCCGAATCAGGCCGAGTCCCACTGCTGCTCCAAATTCAGAAAAGATCCATCAAATATCATCTCCACCTAAAACACAGTGACCCTCAGAGCTATCACAACAAAGCCCTGCAGTGCCAAGAGCTGAGCAGAGAGAAGAGTGTCCTCACCCGGCTGGTCCTGACCCTCAGCTCACCAACACACATTAACACACTTCTACATCAGGAGCAGCTGCACACAAGAACAATCAGACCTTATAACACAACAACAACACACACTGGGAAACACACACACACAAGCACAAAGTAAAATGCAGTGCTATCTGGCCCTAAACCGACAGTACACTGTAGCTGAATACCTGAGCACAGTGACTGACCACCAGTACAGAACCACACTGACCATGTACAGACAGTGCACACACACTGGCCATCGAGATGGGCTGCTATAAGAAATCATGGCTCCCTACAGAGCAGAGAGAGTGTACACAGTGCAACAGCAACACAGTGGAGACAGAGCTGCACTTCCTGACAGAATGTCAAAAATTCCAACATCTACATCAAATATATTTCAGTTAACCCATCCCCAGTTCTCCCTCCTGACCAACACTGACCAACTGCCCATCCTGTTGGGGGAGAGGAAGGAGAGCTGCGTTCTAGTAGGACAGTAAGTATCTGCCTGCCACAACCTGAGGGACAGTGAGTGACCCACCCAAACACACACACACACACACAGCCCTGTTTGTCTTAAAACCTTAATAATTATATTCATTTATATTCTATTATATTTATGTTCCTGGAGACTCAGTGTTCTCATTAATGTGTTTGTTAATAAGAGATGTTCTTCTCTTTACATTAATGCTTTGGCAATACTGTACATGTATATGGTCATGCCAATAAAGCTTACTGAAATTGAATTGAATTTGAGAGAGAATCAAAGGGGGGGGGGACAAGAACAAAAAGAATGAGAGAGAGAGAGAGAGAGAGAGAGAGAGAGAGAGAGAGTCAAAGAAAGGGGCGGGTCAAAGAAAGAATGAGAGAGAGAGAGACAGAGAGAGAGAGAATCAAATAAGGGGGGGGGTCAAAGAAAGAAAGAGAGAGAGAGAGCAAGCGAGAGAGAGAGAGTCAAAGAAAGGGGCGGGTCAAAGAAAGAATGAGAGAGAGAGAGAGTCAAAGAAAGGGGGGGTCAAAGAAAGAAAGAGAGAGAGAGAGAGAGAGAGAGAATCAAAGAGAGAGAGAATCAAATAAAGGGGGGGGTCAAAGAAAGAAAGAGAGAGAGAGAATCAAAGAGAGAGAGAATCAAAGAAAGGGGGGGTCAAAGAAAGAATGAGAGAGAGGGAGAATGAAACCAAGAACGAGAGAGAGGGAGAATGAAAGAAAAAACAGAAGAGAGAGAGAGAGAGAGGTGACGGAGTGACAGATCACCACAGCTAAACGTGAGAACAGGAAGTAAAATGCACTCTGATCTTCCACAACATTAACTCTGACTATAAACCGTTAACCTGTGCAGCGTCTCTCATTCATAACTTGTGTAGCTGATGTGAGATTGCTGTTGTGTTGTCCAGACCATACAGTCCTATAAAAATAACACACATCACACCTCACACCTCCTCAGCAGCACACTGTCTTATTATGTAATGGGAAAAATAGTGCCTTCACTGTATAGACCTTCTTACCATCTAAAGTCACTCTGCATTTAAGACTAGGAAAAGCATAAAACCTTTCTAGCTAAAGTCATAAAGCTTAAGATTCAAAGTGGACACTATTAATCCCCAGTGTGCGCGCACACACACGTTTCACACACACCCACCCCACATGACACACAGCATGTGTCAGACTCATCATGCCCTCATTACCGTCTCTGACAGAGACAACAGGACCACAGGGGAGTGACAGAGGCCGTCTCACACGTAGCAAGTGTGTGTGTGAGACCAGGAAGTTATTTCTGTGAAGTACAATTCACTCCCAGAATTCCCACACTGTTTTTAGCAACGTCCTCGCCGACTCCTCTGTCGCAACATGGCTACATCATACGAGCGGCAGCTAGCTGAACCGAATGATGAACGATGAACTGAAATGATGAACAAGACCGGATCGCAACTTTTACACTATATTGCCAAAAATTTTGGGACACCCTTCTAACTCATCAAATTCATGTGTTGGGCTCGGCCCCTTAGTTCCAGTGAAAGGAACTCTTAATGCTTCAGCTTCATACCAAGACATTTTGGACAATTTCATGCTCTTTGTGGGAACAGTTTGGGGATGACCCCTTCCTGTTCCAACATGACTGCACACCAGTGACCAAAGCAAGGTCCATAAAGACATGGATGAGTGAGTTTGGTGCGGAGGAACTTCACAGAGTCCTGACCTCAACCCCATAGAACACCTTTAGGATGAATTAGAGTGGAGACTGTGAGCCAGACATTCTTGTCCAACATCAGTGCCTGACCTCACAAATGCGCTTCTAGAGGAATGGTCAGAAATTCCCATAAACACACTCCTAAACCTTGTGGAAAGCCTTCCCAGAAGAGTTGAAGCTGTTATAGCTGCAAATGGTAGGACAACTCCATATTACATTCATGTGCATGTAAAGGCAGATGTCCCAAAACTTTTGGCAATAAAGTTTGTGTGTGCATGAGACAAAAGAGAGCAAACACACACACACACACAAAGAGTCAGAACTGCCATTAAGCTCAAGCCTACACCCACGCTTGTGCTGAATCCTGAACCACATGCTCAACCTTTTCCTACACACGGCATTCTCAGAGCGAGAGTGGTTTAGAGCGATGGGAACGCGCATTTCCTTTCAAAACTCTGCATGCAATTATTACCGTAAACGCTAATGCTAACACATGTAAGCTGTGTGATGAGCAGCATCAGAGTGACGTTAAAGATGTTTTCAAGACGTGTTTCCACTCAGACACGTGACGCTTTTGAAACTGATGCCTGAGCAAAGCAGTCACAGAGCACCTGATGGACAGAATCAACTGCAAGCAATACGGTAGTGTTATATAGTAAATAAATAAATAAATGAATGAATAAACACTTTAAGCATTTTATTTAATATTTAAAAATATATTTATATTTTAAATAAATAAATCAATGAATAAAAGAAAAGAAAAAAAGATTTATTTATTTAATGTATTTGTATTTATTTTTTACATTTTTAATATGCAATATTTTCCTCAAATAAAGTACATTTGTGGTGCACAAATCTGGTTAATAATGATATTTAAGATGTATTTATTTTTTAATAAAAAAATAATAATTTAAATAAGCAAACAAATAAATAAATACAAATATTCAATGCAGTCTATAAGAAAAAAAACTGCAGGATTCACAGGAAGTGCTCACGCTAGACACAATGTTCCCTCTCATTTTTTTTCTTGCTTAGCAAAACCTAATTTGAGAAGATCTACACCAGACTGCAGCGCTCTGTCCCTGCCTGTTTAGCATTAGCCAACTAACGTGGGAAGAGAGCCCTCAGCAGTACCGCTATACTAACCAGTGCCTGATAGGTGTGTTGAAAAACTAAGCTTTCAGGTAACGTGCACTATACTGGCAAAAGTTTTGGGACACCCCTCCAAATCATTGAATTCAGGTGTTGTGTTTCAGGGGTTGGGATCGGCCCCTTAGTTCCAGTGAAAGGAACTCTTAATGCTTCAGCTTCATACCAAGACATTTTGGACAATTTCATGCTCCCAACTTTGTGGGAACAGTTTGGGGATGACCCCTTCCTGTTCCAACATGACTGCACACCAGTGACCAAAGCAAGGTCCATAAAGACATGGATGAGTAGAACTGCACAGAGTCCTGACCTCAACCCCATAGAACACCACTGGGATGAATTAGAGAGGAGACTGTGAGCCAGACCTTCTCGTCCAACATCAGTGCCTGACCTCACAAATGCAATACTAGAGGAATGGTCAAAAATTCCCATAAACACACTCCTAAACCTTGTGGAAAGCCTTCCCAGAAGAGTCGAAGCTGTTATAGCTGCAAAGGGCGGGGCAACTCCATATTACATGCATGTGCATGTAAAGACAGGCGTCCCAAAACTTTTGGAAATATAGTGTCGCTAGCATTAGTTGTGAATGGGACTGAATTTAGGTGGCAGTGGAATTGTCTCTGTCTCAATCTTTGCTCACTTATATTTCATATAACACTTTTGTGTCTGCGATGATTTTAGTTCTGCATGGTAGCATCATCAGAAGCATGTGAGTGTAAGAGAATAAGAACTGTATGATATCTCACAACGCAGGTCCAACGTTTTCACAACGCTGACCAGCAGTCGGAGACGCAGGACGTTGCTGCCCATGTTCAGTAAGTGCCACTAACATCACCTAGGTGTTTATGTGATCGTCGTCTCAGTGGCTAATTTGTTACAGGATTCACCAAAGTTGTAAAAAGATGGTGAAGACTTTAACGGATAGCGCTAACTAAAGTCACTCAGAAATTCACCATGACCTTCCTTCTTGAACAGTTTGGTGGAAGTAAAAGCTGTGTTCTCACAGTGAAACTATACGATCCACACAAGATTTACATGCAATTTAGAGTTAAAAATAAAATAAAAAGACATCGGAGGTTGCAACATCATATCTCTATCATGGCAGAATTGTAGAAAGCTCAGTTTTAGATGCCTAAAGCAGGAGCATCTGAAAATTCAATACTGGAGATACAGTGCAGAAACTGCCTCTCTCTCTCTCTCTCTCTCTCTCTCGTTCTTTCTCTCACTCTTTTGCTTGCTTCCACCCATTCTCTCCCTCTCTCTCTCTCTCAGCTTGGAGCAAATAAAAACAAAGATTTTTACAGAACCTAATCTAGGTTTAGATCTGAAGAGATATGGCAGGTATCCGAGTCGGACCGCTCTTCAGTTCTGTGAAGCAGCCAATGGCCTCCATACTTATTACCATTAAGAAAAAGTCAATTACGTTATAAATGCATCATCTTGGTTAAGAATACATGGTTAAGAATACTAGAGATGTGGTAGCTTAGTGGTTAAGGTGTTGCAACTACTGATCAGAAGGTTGTGAGTTTGAATCCCAGGTCCATCGAGCTGCGGCCCCTGAGCAAGACCCTTAACCCTCAGTATAAAATGAGATAAAATGTAAGTCACCCTGGATAAGGACATGTGAGAAATGTAAATACTACAGACGTGAGACTAATACACAAGCTTGATTAATTTTAGATTTTAACACGCGTGAAGCTGCCAAGCTAAAGGAGACAAAATATATGGAAAATAAAGTTTAGGTGATTTAGGTGTTAGATTGTATTAAATAGCCGAATTAATCAATCATTAGATCACTGGAAGGGCTATACAAGGTAAGAGAAGTGTGTGTGTGTGTGTGTGTGTGTGTGTATTTTCCACTCAGTAAATCTGCTGTATAATGACAGACACGTCCTTCTTCAAAGGCTTCAGCAAACAACATGCACACAAACAGCGTCAAGCTCATGACGTTCAGCTGTTTTCACACCTGCCTCACCTAGACCCGAACTTCCTGACACCGTGTTTATAATAAACCCTGGTGAATTGAACTAACGGAAACCCCGCGTGAGCTCCAGGGGTATGTACGAGAGTCGCCCTCGGGTCTAAAAAAGGAAAAATGTTTAAAGAAAACAGCATTGAGTTGCCTGAAGTTTTTTTCCAGTTGTTCAAGACCAAGGTTCTTCTTCTTCTATTACAGGTGAAAGGAGGAGACTGATCACAGATCGGTGCGATTCTCCGCAAACAGAGGGCTCTCTGTTCCGAGCCAAAATAGTGTGAGAGATCAATCAACTCAAACACAATAAAGCTGAGCTGGATTTCTTTCACTACTGCTCTCACACTACTCACACACACAAACACACACACAGTTGCTCATCCATGAGCTGCTCCACAACGACTATAAGTGCAAATCTGGCCTTTAAAATAAAATAAAGACGCAGATTGGATAAAATCCCAGTCGCACACTCCGCAATAAAACCGGGCGTCTGAAAAGAAACAGATGTTGCTCCTGAAAGCCGGATCGCTGCGCTGCTTCTATGTCCCCATTCGAGGAGCTTGGCTTTAATTTGCAATCATATCACCCCCAAATATTCACCTTTTCATTTGCCAGACGCTTTTATTCAAAGCTATCCAGACAGAATACGATCCAAACACTCTGCTGAGAGGGAAAAAAAACGGCAGGGAATGAAGACTTATTAACGTCTGCTCAGCGGCGGGTGAGAGAAATTTGTCCTCATGGTGATTATTCACGCGTGAACATTTTAAACAGATGTGGTGCTATACTATATCGCCAAAAGTTTTGGGACACCCCTCCAAATCATTGAATTCAGGTGTTGTGTTTCAGGGGTTGGGCTCGGCCCCTTAGTTCCAGTGAAAGGAACTCTTAATGTTTCAGCTTCATACCAAGACATTTTGGACATTTCGTGCTTTGTGGGAACAGTTTGGGGATGACCCCTTCCTGTTCCAACATGACTGGACACCAGTGACCAAAGCAAGGTCCATAAAGACATGGATGAGTGAGTTTGGTGTGGAGGAACTGCACCTCAACCTGATAGGACACCTTTGGGATGAATTAGAGCGGAGACTGAGAGCCAGGCCTTCTCGTCCAACATCAGTGCCTGACCTCACAAATGCGCTTCTAGAGGAATGGTCAAAAATTCCCATGTTTCTGTTTGGTTTAGAGCGTGAACCGGAGCACACAGAAAACATTCTGACTATTTGTAAAAGTGGACATCACAATCAGGAATGTTTTATCCACAGAAGATTAGTTGAATACGTACTCGTCTGGACGTCTCTTCATTACATGCTTCCTTTAGCCATTTTAAAAGAAAGACTACACTAATCGTATGCGGAAGAGAGAGCAGATATATCTGCCGATACTGAAATGTGGTACAGAACAGGAACTGAATATCGTACATGAAGCGATGCTCACATCTCGATAAAGAGTGAAACCCAGATAAACGTAAACGCAGTTATTTACCCGAGGACCGAGTTACTGCCGAGGTCCTGACGCTGTATTTAAACTCCTCTATTCACACTCAGTCGCCAGAAAATACATGAACTGGCCATTGCTAAGGTATTGAGAGACATGAAATATGAAAAGTGATGTCACGGAAATCGTGATTCGGAGCCTTCTCAGGCTTTCCGAGAAGGAATGGCGATTGGAAGAGGCGGAGCTTTTGTACCGGGAATTCAGAGACATGGAGCGGTGTTTGGAAGTCAGAAACTTTCCATACAGGAGAAAGGTAAAATTTCCATGCAGGAAAGAGGTCATTCATTAATAAATGATCTTTGTGAGGTGTAAGAGGAATAAAACACTTGGGGATGTGATGCTATTGGAAAGCAGTCAGCCTGCTTCGTCATCAGCCACTGGGTTGTTGATTAGTGTCCTGTAGTTTTATTGCTTACAGAAGTCAGAAAATGCAGCATGTGTATGGGGATGAGCTCTTCCGTGCTCTCTCTCTCTCTCTGCCTAATATTCTCAATGTCTCTTTTTCCCTCTGTCTGTCTCATGCTATGTCTCTGTCTGTCTCTCTCTGTCTTTCTGTCTGATTCTCACACTGACTTTGACTGTCTCTCTCACTCCCTCTCTCATATTTGCTATGCCTGTCTCACTCTCTCTCATATTTGCTATGCCTGTCTCTCTGTCTGTCTGTCTCTCCCTGTCTCAGCCTGTCTGTCTCTCTCTCTCTCTCTCTCTCTCTCTCATATTTTCTATGTCTGACTCTGTCTCAGCCTGTCTGTCTCTCTCTCATATTTGCTGTCTGTCTTTGCCTGTCTCTCTTTCTGTCAGTCGCTGCCTGTCTGTCTCTCTCTCGCTCTCTCTCATATTTGCTCTGTCTGTCTGTATGTCTATCTCTCCGTCTGAGCCTGCCTGTCTCTCTCTCTCATATTTGCTGTCTGTCGCTGCCTGTCTGTCTTTTTATATTTGTCTCTCTCTCTCTCTCTCTCTCTCTCTCTCTCACTCTCTCTCTCTCTCTCATATACCCTATGTCTCACTCTCTCTCTAAGGTATGTACACCCCTGAGCCAAAAAGAAATGCAGAATGCTGAGCGAGCTGAACAGCAGCCGAATTTTCTGTTTCATTTAGAGTTTCAACCCAAAATAAACAACCATGCGCAGAAGTTCACTCTGAATCGCTTGGTTTCAGAAACCTCTTCAACACTATACGGAATACCCATAATGCACTGTGCCAAAAGACTAATACAAAAACCATACATATATAATGGCTGAGGATTTCAGTAGAGCTCAACCTACCCTGTGACGTCGTGTGTACAATGCAGACCCCCATGATCTTCTGATCTCTACACAGAAAACTAATCCCTGGGAAACTTCAGCGGAGGTAAAAACATTTTCCAGAAGGCACTTGAGGGTCATTTATAGTTCCATGCGCTCTCTTTGAAGACTCTGAGCCTCTGAGGGTTTAGGAGACAAGACTGCACGGCTCTCAGACTCCACTGGACCGACAACATTCAAATCCAGACCAGGGTTTAAGTTTGAGGACAACCCTAAACACACCTGAAGCACGTAATGACTAGCTTCGGGGCTAAATGACCACGCTAGCTCCGTTCCCGGAGCGAGATAAACACAGATGTGAAGTCGCTGAAGAGCCTAAAAGACAAGACAGAGAATCACCACCCCAGGCCGCATTCTCATCAAAATACCCATTTCCTGTGTGGCGGCTAACAAGGGAAACATTAGTTTAGACAGAAGGCAGAGCGCAGTTATTGGCACAGGCGTTTTGGCTGCTTGGCTACTGCACAAAGCACTCGTGCAGTTATGCTTGAAGCAGTTTGGAAGTGATGTATTGGCTGCAATGGGTGGTTTGGAGAGAAGCAGGATATTCTAGTGCAGTTTATTTATCGGAATAAGGCAGCATGTTTGTGTGGGTTGCAAGCTTTTGCGTTCACAGATTTCACAGATATCGTATCGTGGTGGTGGGGTTTCAAACAACCACACTTCTCAAAGTCTGTCATTTATTCTCGATACTTGTTTATTCAGTCCGAATTCCTGAGTATTTATGCATTTACTTTTAGAAAACGGTGAACTTGTAGGACATTTTCTTCAAAAATATTATATTAGAAAAACTGATTAGTTTTACCTACATTCGATTTCATATTTTCACTCAGTATCATGAATCTTATTGTATTGAATCAAATCATGTCTCTCTCTGCCTGCTTGTCTCTCTCTCTCTGCCTCTGCTTGCCTGCCTCTGCTTGCCTGTCTCTGCCTGTCTCTCTCTGCGTGCCTGCCTGTCTTTGTCTGTCTCTGCCTGCCTATCGGTCTCTGGCTGTTTCTCTGTGTCTCTGGCTGTCCATCTGTCTGTCTCTCTCTGCCTGCCTATCTGTCTCTGGCTGTTTGTCTGTCCCTCTGTCTCTCTGTCTGTCCATCTGTCTCTGCCTATCTGTCTGTCTGTTTTTGCCTGCCTATCTGTCTCTGGCTGTTTCTCTGTCTCTCTGTCCATCTCAGTCTCTCTCTCTCTCTCTCTCTAACACAGTGAGCTGAAGGTATGTGCACCCCTGAGCCGAAAAGAAGTGCAGAATGCTGAGCGAGCTAAAAAACAGCCGGATGCTACGTTCGATTTCGTATATTCACACAGTATCATGAATCTTGTTGTACTGAATCGAACCGTGACCAGAGTCCATCCATACAGACTATTTTCTTTGCCCTGATTGTTTTTAACTCTAAATGCCTACTTTACTACTTTATTTGCGTTTACTGAAAATAGATTTAAACAATCTAGCTAGACAGCAAAGTGTGAAAAGAAAACACCTAATATCTATTAACCTGCTAAAATGAATTCCCATCGTTATATTTACATTTATATCCCTGGCATTTGGCAGACGCCCTTATCCAGAGTGACTTACAATTTATCCAATTTCATACAACTGAGTAGTTAAGGGTTAAGACCTGGGATTCGACCTCACAAGCTTCTGATCAGTCGTCCAACACCTTAACCACAAAGCTAACCTCTAAGCTACCACATCCCCTATTATACAGTGTTGTGGGAAAAGCTCCACAGACACAACCTACTCTTATTATATTATCTATACATTATCCAGCTACTCAGGGGTAGGGTATTGTTACACGTTATTTTGACGCATCCTGCACATGACTTACAATTTCATGCAAACTGTCTCAAAAAAACAACATCAGAGCTGACGTTTCATAGACCCTTCATAGACCTTTCATACACGTTTCGTAGACCTTTCATAGACGTTTCATACACATGGACGTTTCATAGACCTTTCATACTCATGGACGTTTCAGAGACCATTCATAGACCTTTCATACACATGGACGTTTCATAGACCTTTCATACACATGGATGTTTCATAGACCTTTCATAAGACCTTTCACAGACCTTTCATACACATGGATGTTTCATAGACCTTTCATACACATGGACATTTCATAGACCTTTCATAAGACCTTTCACAGACCTTTCATACACATGGATGTTTCATAGACCTTTCATAAGACCTTTCATACACATGGACATTTCATAGACCTTTCATAAGACCTTTCACAGACCTTTCATACACATGGATGTTTCATAGACCTTTCATAAGACCTTTCATACACATGGATGTTTCATAGACCTTTCATACACATGGACATTTCATAGACCTTTCATAAGACCTTTCACAGACGTTTCATAGACCTTTCATAGTAACAGCAAAGCTCTTTCATCAATACGGTCATCCCATTTAGACAAACACTTGATCTGATGGTCTTGCTGAGCTTTTCAGCACAATAAGTGACTGATGCTCATGATGTGAGAAAAGACGGAACAAATTTTCCTCCAATTAGACAAATATACCTGAATAATTCATTCGATTTTTGAGCCCGTTTCGACTTTGTTTGAGATTATATCCTGGGAAAATTTATAAAGAGCTACTCTAACACGGCGATATTGGTTGCTGGAGGATTTTACGACTGAAATGATTACATAAAGTGCTAAAGTTTGAGGATCTGAGGAGACGTTCGCTGCACATGTTGAATTTCTGACACAATATTTCGCCATTTCAGTTCTTTTGGATGGAGGAAGTTTGGATGTTCTTGAATTTGTAGCAAAAATCTTTGTTATCTTTTATCGCTTTTATAGAAAGATTAGGATGTAATTTCTCTCAGCTGGCTCTTACAGCTTAAAACACCTGCTCTGTTTAAAGTTCACGGTTCAAACGTGCAAATGAATCGACTCACCTGAACAGTGCTAACGGAGCAAACAGCAAACCGTCTCCTTCTCCTTCTCCTTCTCCTTCTTCTTCTTCTTCTTTTGCTTCTTGCGGAAATATTTTAACTCGCTCCTGAATCTCCTCCGTTTTTTTCTTTGTTTGTTTATTTAGCTTTTATTTCCAATTAAAACACACCGGGTTTGTTTTTATTTTGTTGGCGTTTTTTCCGGCTCAGATCTTTCTTTCTCTCTCTCTCTCTCTTTTTCTCTCGCTCTCTCTCACACTCTCTCTCTCACATTCGGAGGCGTGTTGTCCGAGCGCGGAACGAGCTACCCGTGCGCGGAAACGGGCGCGCGGCTGTGTGTGTGTGCGTGTGCGTGCGTGCGTGCGTGCAGGCGCGCCCCCGTTTCCGCACACGCGTACGCGCGCTCCTGTCCAAAATGCATTATTGTTAACGAAACGAACACAACACAAAACACACACAATATTTGTGTGTGTTTTGATTTATTAATATTATTATAAGCATAATATTTATTTAGTGTAATATTTACTATATTAATTTTTAAATTTAAATAATGTTTATTTTTAACATATATTTTTGTTAGAAAAACGAAAACAATACAAAACACATTTTTTTAAGCATCATGATTTATTATTATTATTATTATTTATTTAATATATCTGTTATTCATTTTTAAATGTTATATTTTAAATAATGTTTATTTTTAACATATGTATTTAATATTATATTTATTGTATTAATTTTTAAATATTATATTTTAAATAATGTTTATTTTAAACATAATATATATATATTTTTAATCTTTATTATTGTGAGAAATACAAAACACACACACTATTGTGTGTGCATCATGATTTTATTATTATTTATTTATTATTTATTTATTATTATTATTATTATTATAAGAATAATATTTATTTAATATAATATTTATTATATTAATTTTTAATAATATTACACAAATACTTACTTTTAACATAATATTTACTCATTATTTATTTATTTATTTTTATTATTGTCAACAAAATGAACAAAGTACAAAACACACATTTTTGTGTGCATCATGATTTATTATTATTATAAGCATATTTAATATATTTATTATATTATTTTTTAAATAATATTACATTTTAAATAATATTTAATATGTAATAATAATAATAATAATAATAATAATAATACACATTTTTTGTGTGCATCATGATTTATTATTTATTAATTATTAAATTTTATTATTTTTTTAAATATTTTATTTTTTTCATATCTATTTTTTTAAATTATATCTATTTTTAACATTTCTTTTACTATTATTAAAAGAACAAACAATACAAAACACATTTTATTTTATATTATTATAAGCATATTATATATATATATATATATATACATGAATAAAATATTCACGCATTCATCATTTTGCCTATATTAGTAAAAAAAAAAGGAAGAAACTATAATATAAAAAAATAATAATGATAATAATAATAAATTTGTTAACGTACAAAGTTTTACATGATTTAGAACCACCTATTGTACGATAGCTAATTGCACACGTTAAATAAATTAAAATTTGATATTTAAAACTGCTAAGCCACTCATTAGAGCCTATCTGACACTTAATATATATTTTTCTTTTGCTTTTTTCATGCTTTATTGTGTAGAAAATCTGGACAGATTAAACCATACTTTTCCATGTCACTGAGGTAGTTTACTCAAGCTGACACCTTTTCTATCTGTAATATGCATCATTCACCTGGAAATACTGACATCCCTCTAAAAATGATTTAAGATACAGAAATGAAGTTTAATCCATCATTAATTATGTTTAAAGCATTTCAATTAGACTTCATTCTTGTTTCCACAGATTAAAAAGGTACTGGATATTAAGACCAGGTTTAAGGAAGGCGCAAATACTGTCCACTCTGGTCCATTCCAAGACAGAAGATTAACATCCATCCATTTTCTAGACCCGCTTTATTCCTAATTAGGGTCACAGGGGTCTGCTGGAGCCTATCCCAGCACACATTGGGTGAAAGACAGTGGTACACCCTAAACAGGTCGCCAGTCCATCACAGGGCCACACATATAGACAGACAACCAGACACACACACACACTCACTCCTATGGGCAATTTAGAATTACCAATCAACCTGATGTACATGACTGTGGGAGGAAACCGGGAGAACATGCAAACTCTACACAGAAAGGCCCCTGTTTGTTCGAACCCGGGATTTGAACCCAGGACCTTCTTGCTTGTTCCAAAACCTTTGTACGTCCGTAATATTTACCGTTAGCTAGAATTTCACTTGCAGCCTAGCTACCGCAATCAATGCTTTTGATTGGCTGTCTTAGTGAATTATAGCCAGTTAACATTAGCAAAAAATGAGTGAAACTTACCTTGAGACGCTTTGTCGAACAGGACGCCTAATTTTATACGGCTAACTCCAGTGAACTGAAATGTTTTACTGAGGCAGAGCCACGGGGAGATCGTCCTCAACATCCTCAATGCTGCAGTCTAGCCCAGAGTATTTAATAAAAAACTTGTGAATATCCCTAGTGCTAAATACACAACAGGTAGTAAAACATTTAAAGTAGCTAAATAATACTTACATACAGTAGCAAGCTCTAGTCCTGGTTCCTGTGTGACCCTAGTTATACTGTTTATACCCCTACAGCACCTTTTGCTAATAAGTAGTGTTGGTATTATTATATTTAATCTGCTCTTCAAGCTCACAGGGTTGTTCTAGTTTGCTGAACATATTTGCATACATTTGTTAATATTTCACTGACAAACAGTAACCTCTGTGTTAGCTGGCGTCAGAACAAGCAAATGCCACTGCTGATTTTAATGAAGGATTGGCCACGTAGACGTTTCTTTGCTAGCGTAAATATTCAGATTTTTCAATTCTGTGAACTATGGATGTAATGATATATCGCCATGGTGGAACATCACGATAACGATATCATCGATATAATGTGTCCCTGAAACGTGGCTCGGATTGACCAAAAAACATCATAGAAAGTAATAGATAGACATAGATAGTAAATCATAGAAAATGCCTCTTATTTAGGATAAAGCATTAAATCATTTTAACCCTTTAATGCATAAATATAAATTAAAATTATATAAATATATAAAATAAAATGTCATCAATGTTTATTTTTTTCCTCCTAAATATCCCTTAGATTAAAAAGGACACAGATTGTCCATGTGTAGGAATTAATAAGTTTTAAAAAAAAAGAAGTTAAAATAAATTCATCAATTAAAAAATATATATAATTAAAGTAAATAAAATTATTGCTGAAAATAAAAAATATTTTAACAATAGAATATAAGCAAAAAAAAAATGTTTAAATGCATTTTAAATTACAGATTTTTCATATTTCAAGCTGACCAAAAAATCTAAAATATTTTTGACTGTTTAAGAATTCTCTCAGTTGACTGGCTAATTATTTCCCCACCGGTCATCGGCTAACAAGAGAGAAGGTGAAGGCTGACACGGAGATATATGAGAGAAACGCTGTCTGCCCTCTTCCTCATACGTGATCTTACAGACATCCATGATCGGCTAGTGTCACTGTGATTGACAGGAGAGACACAGAATGCCCCGCCCACCCTGAAACCACAGGCAACATGACTTAGCTATATTTGTTTTTTTTTTAAAAATAGTCCATATTCCCAAATCTGGGACAAAATCTGACCTTCAGTTCAACAAAATGAAACCATCTCAGAAGCCAGAGATAAAAATGTAGATGCCCGTTAGTTGTATAGCAGCTCCACGCCCACACCCACCCACACAGAGTGATGGCATGAGGAAAACAATAAATAAAGTGGACACACAGTGAAAATAGCACCTTTGTGGGTTGTTTGGTTGGTTTAATTGTGCTGAGGTTTATTGCATGAGTTATCACAATTACAGTTCGTCTGAAACCACCGGACATTCTCAATGGCACTAGAGACCCTTCGAAGCGCTCATTTCATTCTTCTTTTTTTCTCCATCCTAACGTCATAGAAGCGTTCCTCTTCTGATCCACGTTCAGACAAAAAAAAAAAAAAAAAACCCACGATATTTATGGGTAAATCTGAAGAGATCAACTTGGAACCTTTGTGGAGGGAAAGGAAAAAAAAAAAAAAAAAAAAAAGGGCCCCACCACCATCTAGTGGTCAGTTGATGTACTGCAAGAGACAATAGTTTCCATTTACAATAAGGGGAAAATGCAATTAAAAAAAACAACAAACAAAAACAATTTAAAAAAAAAAAAAAAAAAAAAAAAATCACCCCCAAAAGAAAGAAAAAAAAAAATACATACTTCCTTTTTATAATGAAAGTAGACCAGTCACAGGTTAAAACAATTTGTTTAAAATGGTCTCTGGAAAGATTTAGACAACACATTGGTCACTGAAGGGTCCGATTGTTCGATAGAAAGAAACAAAAATGAATAAAGAATTGAACAGTGACTTAGCCACAATATCGGATGAGCGATATTCACATCATCCTCATCTGCCCATAGATACACACCTAAATCACATATCTCTATATATATCTCTATATATATATATATATATATATATATATATATATATATATATATATATATATATATATATATATCTATATAATATATCTATATTTCAAGTGTTTCAAAAAAAAATAAAATAAATATGCATACAATTCAAATAATTTGGGGTTCGATACTCTACAGAAGAAAACAGAACGATAAATTGGGTAGTGATTCGTAAAATATTCTTTCATCAGGCACAGAGCCGAGATGCCATCGCTTTCGTACACCCGACATGACGTGGTCAATATCCGACGAACGAAATAGTGTGTGTGTGTGTGTGTGTGCGGGAAATACGCAACAGACGACAAAAACACACACGCTCGAACCGTCCCGCGCCGACGGTTACACACTCATGCACCTCGTGGAATCACAGACGGATATCAACCGACACCATATTCAGACACATGCAAACACACACACACACCACACACACACTTCAAATGCTGATGATTAAATTAAATTATTTCCCAGTTTAGCTCTGTCCAAAAAAATGTGATCCTGTAAAAATTTCTATGAAATATTCCTTAATTATTTTAACATTTTTTGAAATTTTTTTTTGTGTTTTGTTTTCTTTTTTTGTACAAATCCATCTAATTAACACATGGTAAATTATCACACTCTTCCAAAAAAAAAAAAAAAAAAAAAAAAAAAAAAGGCAAAGGAAAAAAAAAAAAAAAAACCTTCATGCACAATTTCTCTCCTGAATTTCAGTGATTGTATATTTTTTCTTTTCTTTTTCATCTTTAAAAATCGGCGCTCATTTATAGTAATTTTTTTTTTGTTTTTCAAATCTCAGTCTTTTGTCATTTTTTTTTTAAAGTCCAAAGCTTCGATATATTGCTCATCTGAGTCTTTTTTATATTTATTTTCTTTCTTTTTTATTATTTTTTTTTCTCTTTGGTCCTCCACACCATTAAGAGAAGGGTCTCTGTGGCAGAGAGGTGGAGAGGACGCCTAAAACTCCACCACACCAAGCACAAGCAGTAAAGAAGCCAGTGGGGAAGGAAGAAAAAAGGGAAGGAAAAAAAAAAAAAACACTCCTGATTTATTTGCCCCCATTTCCACACTTTCTTCTTTTTTTTCTTTAGTTTTTTGTTTGACTGCTTTAAAAAACAACAAAAAAACCCAGATTTGGGTGACGAGGGGCACGATAACTCTGGCAGCGCCCCCTTGTGGTCAGGGAAGTAAGAGTAAGCGAATGTCTGGGAAGAAAAGAGCGCCTCCTATCTGCACAGGTCCTCGTGCGCCGCCTCCCGCTGGTTTTTCCGTCTCTTGCCAGGAGTGCTGTGATGGGTTTTGCTGCTTTGGTGGCTCTTGCTGTTCGAGATGCTCTGTTGCGCCGGGGAGCTTTTGCTCGGCCTGAACTGCCGGCTCTGCTGAGAGAGGAGGAAGAAAGTAAACCATCACGATTTGATAACATCGTTACGGCTTGTCTTTTTACTTTAATATCCTAATGTACTCTTGGCACTAATGTTGTGCAAATAAGCTGCTATCTGTCTCTTCCTCAAAACATGAACCTACAGATACACTATATTGCCAAAAGTTTTGGGACACCCCTCCAAATCATTGAATTCAGGTGTTGTGTTTCAGGGGTTGGACTCGGCCTCTTAGCTCCAGTGAAAGGAACTCTTAATGCTTCAGCTTCATACCAAGACATTTTGGACATTTCGTGCTTTGTGGGAACAGTTTGGGGATGACCCCTTCCTGTTCCAACATGACTGCACACCAGTGACCAAAGCAAGGTCCATAAAGACATGGATGAGTGAGTTTGGTGTGGAGGAACTTGACTGGACCTGCACAGAGTCCTGACCTCAACCCAACAGAACACTTTTGGGATGAATTCGAGCAGAGACTGCGAGCCAGACCTTCTCGTCCAACATCAGCGCCTGACCTCACAAATGCACTTCTAGAGGAACGGTCAAAAATTCCCATAAACACACTCCTAAACCTTGTGGAAAGCCTTCCAGAAGAGTTGAAGCTGTTATAGCTGTAAAGTGCGGGACAACTCCATATTACATTCATGTGCATGTAAATGTCCCAGTTTTGGCCTGACTCTCAGTCTCTGCTCTAATTAATCCGAAAGGTGTTCTATGGAGTTGAGGTCAGGACTCTGAGCAGGCCAGTCAAGTTCCTCCACACCAAACTCACTCATCCATGTCTTTAAGGATCTTGTCCCAAAACCTTTGCCAATATAGTGTATCTATTCTCACTTGGACTGACAGGATGATTGTAAATTTTATGCGAATATGAGAAGGTTGATATCAAAGATGATAATGATAAATGATAGCCACCGCTTAATCATGATCTAAATACAAACTGGATATTAAATTGTCTTTGGAAATAATACACCACCTTTTCCATGGGATTATCATGGGTGCTGTATTAGTGTGGAAAACAGTAAGGTGTGGGGTGATGTGTGTATCTGTTACAGGGACATGTTAAAATGCACAGCATTTTATACAGTATAAATAACTGAATATATACTGATTAAAGGTTTAAATCCTTGTATTAAACCATTTAAAATAGCTTTATTTCCTCCTTTTTAGTGCCTTAGTCTTAAGTCTTAGCTTTTAATGAAGGTATTATACTAAATCCACTTTCCTCGATCCTTCCTTGTTCACCTCGACCCAGTATTTGCACACCTCTCGCATGCCTCCACACCTGTTCTCTCTGATGCAAAGCATAATTTTTTACCTTGCTGCCTTTGTGGCCTGTAGTTTGTGTGGTCATGGGATGGCTCTGAGCTCTGTGATTGGCCAGATTCCTCTCGGCGTTATCTCTGTGAGCACCGGAGCCCCGGCCAGGCAGCTGTTTCACCGTCTTGCACGGCGTTCCGTCCGAATCCTGGACACAACAGAGGAGAAAACAGTCCGATCGGTGGCTCGGGAAAAAGACGGGTTTTTTTAAGACACTGTATGTACTCACTGCATCGCTGGACGTCGTGGATGACGGAGAGGGCGATGAGGATGAAGACGGTGATGAAGGTGAGGAAGGAGGTGGGGAGGAGGAGTTGGAGGACGCTTTACTCCGAGGCGCTGAAGGAAGGACCACGATCTCGTCATGCAAGTTGTTGTTACACTCGTCCAGCTCCTGAGGCTCCACCAGGAGGGTGACGTCATTTCCTGTACGGACACGGAGGAGGGCGGAAACACACAAGTCAGACAAGTACAACATTCTAGCATTAGACACTAGAACAATAACATTCATACAGATTTTTATAGAGAAAAGGAAGTGCATATGCATAATTAAAGGCTTGATAAATATAACAGATGTTTACTTTTTACAAGAAACAGTGTATTTAACCATTACACTGAAAAATTTGCATTAGACTCGCCCGCATTCAGCTGACCAAAGTAAATGGCTAAAATGTTCTTAGCTAGCTAGCTAAAGATAACAAATAGACAAAAATTACTTGACAAAGAAGTTTTTACAGAGATACACTAATTTTAATTTCTAGCTTTGTGACAAAAAAAACAACAACAAAAAAAACAAAGAGCTAAGCAGAACGGTCAGCAGTGTCTACCGTTGCAGTTGAGGGCCGGCTCAGTTTGTGACTGCCCGCTCCAGTGCTTGTTGATCCAATCCCGGTACTCAGCTACTTCCTGTGTGATGCGGATTATTCGACCCAGTATACTGCAAAACGGAGGATTAAAAACCACTGAGATTAGCTTTAGCTATGAATCATTTATAGTGCGTTTCAGGTCTGGGCTTGTATTACTGTGTGAAAGTTTGTAAAGGTGTGTGTGTGTGCACACCTTTCAGATTTGTTGTTGGGGTAGTGCCTGGCGATGGGAGAGACGGCGTGGCTCAGAACAACGTAGGCATAATCGAACGCTTGTTTCACCTGCATGGCTCCGTATGAGCTCCTTCCCACATCATTCTCTAAATCACAGAGAGTCAGGATAATATAGACTAATATTAAGAAAACCTCACACTACATCACGTGTGTGTGTGTTCTTGTGCATACCAGGCTGCAGCGGATCCTCGATGTACAGCATGGATGGTCTGTATCCGTCCAGCATGCCTTTCAGCACCTCGTCTTTGGCCACGTATGAGCCGCCATCCCTGATCCTGATGCCAGTTTTCAGGTAGTTGAAATGGCGGCCGTACAGTTCGAAGAACTCGATGAGCAGGACGCCCATGTTAGAGTTGGGACTGGACACATCGTCTCTGTAGTGCTGCTACAAAACACATGCAGGCAACTGGTGAGTTCCCATGACTTTCACATCAGATAACACCAGACAAGTCAGGCTGCTTTCATAGACTGTCAGGTTGCTTTGTTGTTGTCTGTTTGTTTTCCCTCAACTTCCAGAAGTTCCTCATTTCACAAAAGTGTAGCATGACGTTAAACGATGTCTAACATCTTGACCAATCAAATCAGAATATATATGAAAAGTTAAAAATTAACATTGCATCAAAAAATATTCAGCCTCAATCATTGATGCTTGGCGTGTGTGTGTGTACCTGTAGGAAGCTGACAGCCATGAGAAACAGGCTGTAAGAACCAATGCCTCCAGTAAACACCTCATTCAGCTCTCTCTGCAGCAGGAACTGTTTTAGCACCAGCACCAGATACGGCAGCACAGGGAATTTCTGAAACACACACATACACACACACACACACACACCAGACGAACAATGACATGTTAAGACCCAGCATTCATTCAGAGTTGCTGGCATGCACACAAACTGATAACACAAACACACCTTTTTGAAGTCTTTGATGAGATTGGCAGCCTTCACGCCGCTGTGCACGTTAAAACTGATGTCCACTTTGACCTCAGTGTGAGCGTCTGTCAATTTGATAATCGGAACCTGTGTTGACCCACAAATATCAGTTTCAATACGTTTTGAATCCACACGTGCGCACGCACACACACAAACGCACACAAACACGCGCACGCACACACACAAATGCACAAAAATTACCGTTGCTTTATCAAGCACTTTAATAGTGTGGTCATTGGCGATGTTCCTCTTGCGCAGCGCCTCCTCCAGCGTCCACAGAGGAAGCGTCTCCCAGTTTCCAAACACTACCAGGTCTATATCACTAACACACACACAAACACACAAGCAGGTTTATACAGCCCATCACCACTAACCTAAATCTACATACACACCTCAAAACACACTGCTGGAACATTTACTGCAAACATGTCTCTATAAGCTTCATCTGTTACTATTAATTTTAATCAGCTGGACTTTGACTTATTTGAGAGGAATTTGTTGAATAATGCTTTATCATCATAACTGATTATTAATTCAATCTCAAAAAGTTAATAAACACTTCAGAATATCAGTATTAAGCCTAGGATGAAGCAGTCTCTGTACCAGTCATTTCTTATCCCCTGCTAACCCACTCCGTGGTCCATCTGAGGACTGCTGCCGTCCAAGGGCACTTATTATTCTGTTTAAAATTAGGCTTTATCCTAAAAATAACTTGCTAGGTGGGAGTTCAACAAACACTTCTGAAACACTATTTTAACTATGAGCCAAATAACAGAGCAGCAACGTAAATGTCCAACAACTACACAGATCTTACATCAATTACTGTAACACTTCTGCTTGTTGTGAACAACACTATATTGCCAAAAGTTTTGGGACACCCCTCTAAATCATTGAATTCAGGGGTTGGGCTCAGCCCCTTGGTTCCAGTGAAAGGAACTCTTAATGCTTCAGCTTCATACCAAGACATTTTGGACATTTCATGCTCTTTGTGGGAACAGTTTGGGGATGACTTCCTGTTCCAACATGACTGCACACCAGTGCACAAAGCAAGCTCCATAAAGACATGGATGAATGAGTTTGGTGTGGAGGAACTTGACTGGCCTGTCCTCAACCCCATAGAACACCTCTGAGATGAATTAGAGCGGGTACAGGCCAGTCAAGTTCCTCCACACCGGTCAAGTTCCTCCACACCAAACTCACTCATCCATGTCTTTATCCTTTCGCTGGAACTAAGGGGCCGAGCCCAACCCCTGAATTCAATGATATGGAGGGGTGTCCCAAAACCTTTGGCAATATAGTGTATATAGAATAATTTCAAGATATACCTTAGAAGACATTCAATTCAGGACTGATTGTGAATGAAACAAACACACATACAAACGGACATGGGCTGCTTTATTCCACTAATCCAGATTTAGTTTATCTAAGTTACGCGTCAGTGTAGTACAACCGTGACGTACTGTGGGATGTTTCTCTAAACGTTCAATCAGCTCAGCTAAATTTAGTTTAATCCCCATCAGACTCATGCACACAACCACGATAAAGACACAAGAAAAAAAATATTTCATAAAGATCCCTAGCCTTTCATACAATCCAACCTTGCTTTAACCCAGCATCACACTCTACATTTACAACAAAAAATATTCAAAGACCTATAAATAGCTAAGGGTGATTTCTTTCTAGGAAAGTTTCAGATAAGAGATTCAGTGTTTGCATAAGCCTAGATGAAAGAATACATTAACACACACAATATATTAAAAACAGAGAGGTGAAGTTTACCTTGTAGGCAAATACAGGCCGGTGCTGAAACTGCCAAAGACTTGGACCTGTCAACAACATGAGGGGAAATGCTGAATGTCACACACACACACCTTACTTACATCCTCCACCAATACACTGATAACATTATGACCACCTGCCTAATATTGTGTTGGTCCCCCTTTTTGCTGCCAAAACAGCCCTGACCCGTCCTGCACTGTGTATTCTGACACCTTTCTATCAGAACCAGCATTAACTTCTTCAGCAGTTTGAGCAACAGCAGCTCGTCTGTTGGATCGGATCACACGGGCCAGCCTTCTCTCCCCACGTGCATCAATGAGCCTTGACCGCCCATGACCCTGTCTCCGGTTCACCACTGATCCTTCCTTGGACCACTTTTGACAGATACTGACCACTGCAGACCGGAACACCCCACAAGAGCTGCAGTTTTGGAGATGCTCTGATCCAGTGGTCTAGCCATCACAATTTGTCCCTTCATCAGACTCGCTCAAATCCTTACACTTGTCCATTTTTTCTGCTTCTAACATCAACTTTGAGGACAAAATGTTCACTTGCTGCCTAATATATCCCACCCACTAACAGGTGCCATGATGAGGAGATCATCAGTCTTATTCACGGCACCTGTATGTGGTCATAATGTTATGGCTGATCGGTGTGCACCGACCACTGAAGTAGACTTTTTCCCCATTAGCTTGACCAAATGGCATGTACCATAACTTAAAGTTACTTAACAAGAAAATAGCTATTTTACCATAACAGCTTTGAGCAAAATGCAATATTTTTCTAGATCTGCACCAAATCATGGTTAAAAAACAGCTAGACAAAATACTCTGTTTCTTATTGGACAGACACGAGACGGCAAGCTTGTGAATTAACATGTCAAAGTTGACTATGATAAAATTGACAAAGTAAACGCTTAAAGAAGCGTCTGTCTCGTGTACAGAGTGAAAAAGGAAAAGGTGAAAAATTTAATCTGAGATCAGACACATCAGCGTTTGAATGGATTTCTGTCCACGTTTCAGAAATATACACCTTCAACTACAGGTTAGTTGTAGTCAAGTAGTCAAGTTTCAGATAAAATGTTCTTCCTCATTTAGGACAAAACACTTTTGTTCTATCTTACAGAAGTCAGAAGTGTGATATGTGCTTTGGTAGTAGGTCACCTTTATCCCAGTTTTGCGGCAAAACAGCTTCGCTTCACGATTTGTGTTTAAACTACAGAAGTAAACGCACGACGTAGCTGAGAACAGTACGCAAGTGACAAGTGCAACGTGAGAACGCTGCCCCTCGTCGCATTTTCAACTGGTCAGTGCTTCAATCTAGCAATAACCTCAAACAGTAGGAACTTGTAATCTTAAGCAGGGGGTGAAATCAGCTGACCGTCAAACAGAAACGCAGAAGTGCACTCGGACAAAAGGGCAGTCGAGGTTTTGTTTCCAAATTCAGGAATACAGATTTAGCGTGGGAGAGCAGAATTCAACACGAACTACTGTGCAGGTTTATATGAAAAAAAGGAAGAGACACACCTACTTTCTCTCTCTCTCCCTCTCACACACACACTCACACCCTGCTGGAACAAAGACTCAGGATAAACCGAATCAATGATCCTATTATTATAATAATCAAATCCTGATCAAAGCAAACATGTCAAATTGCCCTGCAAGATGTGTTTGTGCATGCTTATATATTTGAGTGTATTCATGAGGGAGAGAGAGAGAGAGAGAGAGAGAGAGAGAGAGAGAGAGGGAGGGAGGGAGAGACACAGAGAGAGAAAGAAAAATAGAAAGACAGAGAGAGAGAGAGACTGAAAGAGAGAGAGAGAGAGAGAGAGACGACATACATCTGCACTGGGCCATAGGTCCTTGATGACTCTCTGAATTCTGTCGACGACTTCCATCCTCATCCGGTCTTCCTCCGGCCGTGGAGAGATGTACTCGTAGAAGTCTTTGATCTCCTCATGGAGCCTGAAAAAAGGGGGGGTGGTGGTCAGAACGGTCAGAGAACTCTCAGATTTGAGATGCAAACTACACACACTCTCACACACACACTCAAGCGTACACACGCACAGTGCCACAGCAGGTGTGGATTTAGCAATTCGGGTAAGCGTCGCAAAATGATGGAATGGGAGCATGAAGGGCTTCATTTATTATAAAGTGTAGTGTGGAACAGGAGCATAACCTTTGCTTTCGCAAAGTAAAGGTGGGACAGAGAGAACCTGAACTTTTAACAATTAGCAAACAAGGGCTGAAAAGGTTTGCAAACCACTGGAGTCATGCATCCGTGCAGACAGGAACAAGCTCCAAAGAGGCGTTGCAGGGAAGTGGTGGCTCAGTGGTTAGGGTGATGGACTACTGATCAGATGGTCCACCTAGCTGCCACTGTTGAGCCCTTGAGCAAGGCCCTTAATCCTCACTTAAATGTAAGTGATTCTGTTGGCTGATAACTAAAACCCTAGCCCAAGCCTGGTCTCAGTCTGCACAGATACATGTTTAAATCGATGGATTAATGATTGCAGTAGTCACTGCGTGTTTTCGCAGCACATCCCCAGCTGATACAAGTGAAGGAAGGAAGTAAATTCCTAATGATCCGTTTTGGAGATCTTCCTGGACAAGGAAAGAGCTTTAACAGATGTTTTAAAAGGACATGAAACAGCTGCAGGGCAGCATGTTAAGAAGCAAGCTAGACTTCCAGAATATAAATCTTGCAGGATGGCGAAAAGGCATAAGGGGTTTAAAGGACAAATAACACAAAGACCATGCCATGTACCAGGTTCTTTTTTAATATTTAAAAATAAATATGTTTACAGGAGAGGACTTAAGGTTTAAGGGCAAGCCTGTTCTCCAGACGGGGACATCTAAATATCCGTGTTATGTGTAAAAACAGTGGACTTGGCAACATAGTCACTTCTGCATACCGAGGCCATGTGATTTCGTTTAATACAACACGCTACTGTGTGACTTTCGTTTCCTCAGAACTGTCTCTCGGACCACACAGGCATGCAGGAATAGAGTTCAGTCCAGCAGCCAATCGGTGAGGCGTCTCCGTCTCCACAAGTTACATAACCACGTGACTGACAAACACACACACACAATAGCACACACACTTTCTTTCTGTCATTTTGTACTAAGCAACATTTATGCAACCTGAAAAGGCATGTCTGTCTGTCTCTGTCTGTCTGTCTCTGTCTGTCTGTCTGTCTGTCTGTCTCTGTCTGTCTGTCTGTCTCTGTCTGTCTGTCTGTCTCTGTCTGTCTGTCTCTGTCTCTGTCTTTGTCTCTCTCTCTCCCACACAGGTATATGGGACATGTAGTACAAAAACAGTGCATGCACAGACATGCATTGCTAAGTGGTGTGATGAGCTGTTTACTGTACAAGAGACACACAAACGCTAACAACCAGCACACAAACTCATTTCCATGAGCAAAAAAAAAGTCTACATCTGATCCAACATTAACAAGTAACCTCAGAGCTTCTGTTGCTAAACATGACACCATGCCTGAAAAAACAAAACAAAACAAAACAAAACAAAAAAACAAGGCGTGTCGTGTTTGTGTGAAACATCTGTTTCGTGTCAGCTGTCATCACGTGTTCATGGCACAGAGCACGCTATCGATGTCCGTGTCGATTTCATGTCTGGACAACGAACAACCGGAGAAATTCCCGCATTTCCACATACCTGTTCTTAAATGCCTTCTCAAAACGAACAGGTCATCCACAGTGCTCTCCGTTTAACGGTAGAACGGGTTTTTTAACTGATTAGCATGCGCCGAAGACATTTTCCACGCATGTTCATGGAAAAGCTGAAGAAAAAACGAGAACAAACGAGCAAAGTCCAAATCATAAATATAACTAACGCTGACCTTGTGATCAACACATCGAGAGAAGACAAAGGCGCTAACCAGATGTAAGGGTGTGATGCGAGGACAGAAGACCACAGCTCATAGCTGAAATAATGACTTAATGATACGGATATGCGTCATTTCTCTTAGCCTGTGTTAAAGCACTAAACTAGCTAACTAGCACAACATACGTTATTACTGTTTACACCAACTTGGTTCCTGTGCTAAACAAGCCAAGCTAATAAACCCATGACTATTATGACTACTTATGACTATACATATCGTTACTATAGTAACAGCTCACTATCCATGGTCAGACTTCACAGTCCGGTCATGTGTTACTCCAAATAATTTGACATGTCCAGCAACGTTTATTCCAATGTTCTATTGAATTCTCTGATATTTAAAGACACTCCTTCGAAGCCCAGCCCACTTCGTGCTGCATCCATTATTGTAAAATATAATCCATCAGATCCTGGTATTTACACCTGGACTTCTTAGAACATGGTGCCTTTTGTTTGAACCCACCCATTTTTCAAGTGACTAAAAATACTGGAACAAGTGACTGCCAGAAATTGCCTGTGAACACTGCATATGTTGTTAAAAAGGATAAACCAACATCAGGACCAGAAAGCTATCAATAGGGAAAAAAAAATGGAAAGTGTGAGGGAAGAAAAGTTCTGTTCAAGATTCTACACATTCACTATATTGCCAAATGTTTTGGGACACCCCTCCAAATCCAGCGGTTTGGCTTGGCCTCTTAGTTCCAGTGAAAAGAACTCTTAATGCTTCAGCTTCATACCAAAACATTTTGGACAATTCCATGCTCCCAACTTTGTGGGAACCGTTTGGGGATGACCCCTTCCTGTTCCAACATGACTGCACACCAGTGTACAAAGCAAGGTCCATAAAGACAAGGATGAGCGAGTTTGGTGTGGAGGAACTTGACTGGCCTGCACAGAGTCCTGACCTCAACCCCATAGAACACCTTTGGGATGAATTAGAGCGGAGACTCAAAACTGGGACGTCTGCCTTTACATGCACATGAATGTAATATGGATTTGTCCTGCCCTTTACAGCTATAACAGCTTCAACTATTCTGGGAAGGCTTTCTACAACATTTAGGAGTGAATTTCTGACCATTCCTCTAGAAGCACATTTGTGAGGTCATCGCCAAACTGTTTCCACAAACCTGGGAGCATGAAATTGTCCAAAATGTCTTGGTATAAAGCTGAAACTAAGGGGTCACGCCCAACCCTTGAAGAGGAAAAAAAAAATCCCTGAATTTAATGATTTGAAGGTGTGTCCCAAAACTTTTGGCAATATCGTGCATCATGTTAAAGGTGCAATAGTTGCAGTTTGTTTTCCCCTTGCTTGTATAAATAACCTGAAAGACAACCTGTATAGAACATGCTTAAAAAAACACTATAGTTTAAGCTGTAGCCTTCAGAAAAGTTTAATACGTTGCTGAGAAAACATGTCTGGAAAACTGACTTCTGGTCAGGAATGTTTCGACAGTCCACGGTCGATCCTGGGGGTGGAGCTTCATGAACAGGTTCATAGAACAAAAGTATGTCAAACCCACCTAAACATTAGACCTAATCCTGAACAAAAATAATCATCATCTTATCTAATCTTACCTTTTAGGATCCGAAACGCATCTGGTGATCAAAATCTAATTAAATGTGACACCATGGTCTATTATCTAACCACTATGTGCATGAGGACAGTACTCCATTAAAAGTAAGGCCCTGGTTTTATTACTCCATTTTAATGACTGCTTCTGCGGGAGAGATGATATAACGTCTTCCAGCTCTGAGCTCTCCAACAGGTCGTGTGAATCCCAGACGATTCACACCATCGCTCTTTTCTAATGATCTGTACGAGTTCACATTTCCACTCTGGCCATCAGCCAGGCTGTTAAAAAAATATAAAGGAGCAATGCATGCTGGTCCAAGGGGCCTGAGGGGAGCCCAGATCTCTTCAGCACCCAAATAAGTGGGAATCCCTGAGACAAACAATAAGCACCATCTCCCTCTCACTTTCTACTGTGTTCTGTTTTTCTCTCACTCTACCTCTTTCTGAGCTGTTTATGTTCAGCTCTCTCTCACTCCCTCTCTCCTTTTGTGTGCTTTCTGTCTTTTTCTTCTACACTCTCTCCCTCCACTGTGTTCAGATCTTTCTCTCTCCACTGTGATCAAATCACTCTCTCCCTCCCTCCCTACTGTGTTCAGCTCTCTCCCTCCCTCCCTACTGTGTTCAGCTCTCTCCCTCTCTCCACTGTGTTCAGCTCTCTCCCTCCCTCTCTCCAGCTCTCTCCCTCCCTCCACTGTGTTCAACTCGCTCTCTCCCTCCCTCCACTGTGTTCAGCTCTCTCCCTCCCTCTCTCCAGCTCTCTCCCTCCCTCCACTGTGTTCAACTCGCTCTCTCCCTCCCTCCACTGTGTTCAGCTCTCTCCCTCCCTCTCTCCAGCTCGCTCTCTTCCTCCACTGCATTCAACTCGCGCTCTCCCTCTCTCTCTTCCTCCACTGCGTTCAGCTGTCTCTCCCTCCCTCCCTCTCTTCCTCCACTGCGTTCAGCTGTCCCTCCCTCCCTCCCTCCACTGCGTTCAGCTGTCTCTCCCTCCCTCCCTCCACTGCGTTCAGCTGTCTCTCCCTCCCTCCCTCCACTGCGTTCAGCTGTCTCTCCCTCCCTCCCTCCACTGCGTTCAGCTGTCTCTCCCTCCTCCCTCCACTGCGTTCAGCTGTCTCTCCCTCCCTCCCTCCACTGCGTTCAGCTGTCTCTCCCTCCCTCCCTCCACTGCGTTCAGCTGTCTCTCCCTCCCTCCCTCCACTGCGTTCAGCTGTCTCTCCCTCCCTCCCTCCCTCCCTCCCTCCACTGCGTTCAGCTGTCTCTCCCTCCCTCCCTCCCTCCCTCTCTTCCTCCACTGCGTTCAGCTGTCCCTCCCTCCCTCCCTCCACTGCGTTCAGCTGTCTCTCCCTCCCTCCCTCCCTCCCTCCCTCCCTCTCTTCCTCCACTGCGTTCAGCTGTCTCTCCCTCCCTCCCTCCCTCTCTTCCTCCACTGCGTTCAGCTGTCTCTCCCTCCCTCCCTCTCTTCCTCCACTGCGTTCAGCTGTCTCTCCCTCCCTCCCTCTCTTCCTCCACTGCGTTCAGCTGCCTCTCCCTCCCTCCTCCCTCTCTTCCTCCACTGCGTTCACCTGCCTCTCCCCCCCTCCGCCCCTCCCTCTCTCCCTCCACTGCGTTCAGCTGTCACTCCCTCCCTCCCTCCCTCCCTCTCTTCCTCCACTGCGTTCACCTGTCTCTCCCTCCCACCCTCCCTCTCTTCCTCCACTGCGTTCAGCTGTCTCTCCCTCCCTCCCTCCCTCTCTTCCTCCACTGCGATCAGCTGTCTCTCCCTCCCACCCTCTCTTCCTCCACTGCGTTCCGCTGTCTCTCCCTCCCTCCCCCTCCTCCTCCACTGCGTTCAGCTGTCTGTCCCTCCCTCCCTCTCTTCCTCCACTGCGTTCAGCTGTCTCTCCCTCCCTCCCTCTCTTCCTCCACTGCGTTCAGCTGTCTCTCCCTCCCTCCCTCTCTTCCTCCACTGCGTTCAGCTGTCTCTCCCTCCCTCCCTCTCTTCCTCCACTGCGTTCAGCTGTCTCTCCCTCCCTCCCTCTCTTCCTCCACTGCGTTCAGCTGTCTCTCCCTCCCTCCCTCTCTTCCTCCACTGCGTTCAGCTGTCTCTCCCTCCCTCCCTCTCTTCCTCCACTGCGTTCAGCTGTCTCTCCCTCCCTCCCTCTCTTCCTCCACTGCGTTCAGCTGTCTCTCCCTCCCTCCCTCTCTTCCTCCACTGCGTTCAGCTGTCTCTCCCTCCCTCCCTCTCTTCCTCCACTGTGTTCAGCTGTCTCTCCCTCCCTCCCTCCCTCCCTCCCTCCCTCTCTTCCTCCACTGTGTTCAGCTGTCTCTCCCTCCCTCCCTCTCTTCCTCCACTGCGTTCAGCTGTCTCTCTTTCTCTCCAGCCACACAAAACCAAACAGGAACCTTTGCACGGCTGCTCTAAAGGCTTTCCCTCTGGTTTTATTTTTTCCCCTTCACAATGGCACACGTCATATCAGGAACTCCCTCGCTCTGTGGCAGCTGACTGGACGGCAGCTCAGTGACATCACCGTGGAAGGGATCGGGTGTCCGGGTGCACGGAGGTGGAGATTGTTTTGGACAGATGGGACTCGCTCATCGTGCTGCGAATATAAACAATGCCGGATTCCACACTTCCCTGCCTACACAGTACATACACACACACACACACACAGACAGGACACCTCCTTTTCTCCATTTTGACAATTTCTACTTCATGAGACGACTCAGATGAATTTACAGCCATAAAAAATTAAGTTTCCAGATATTCCACTGAAGAAAAGCAAATCATGTTTTGTTCACAAAATAACAAAAATGACAAACAAGAAGAGAAAATGAGAAACAGCGGTGTACAGCACAGGTTAAAGCATGATGACGAAGTGTTGAAGAATGCTCCACTTATAAACAAAACACTGGATATTTATTCGAAGGACGGACCAGGCCCTTTCTGCGCTGGAGGCTTTGCAAGCTGCTACACATTCCTGTGATGGGCTGGAGGAGCGTGCAAATAAGTTCACACCTAACGCTGCACCCAAGCAAAGAACACACACTAACACACAAACCTGACTGGCACTGCCCGGTGCCTAAATTAACAGTATTCAGTTTGCAGAGAGCAAACAGGTCCACTGCGAGGGCTGAGGAGATTCTCTGAGCATCAAGGACATAAATATCCTTTAAGCTATAAAACACAAACGTATCGATCAGCTTTGCATTTAAAATTGTGTCAAATAGGTTTCATTACTAAATCAACACAAAGTCTGAATTTATGACCCTGAACTTGAAATAGATGTGGGTTGCTCAACAAGTGAATAGAGCCTGTCATTAAAAACATCTTGGTGCTGTGTCGGGGAAGAATAAAATAATTTCACGCAATCATTCCAGCACATCTGAGTGCTAGGAATAGGGAAGGTTTCTTTCTCCAAACTGTGTTTATATTCTGTAAACTTCTCTACTCAAGATCTTACAAGAAATTACACTGGAATGACAGGTGCCAAAACTTTGCGGGCTGCTTTAAATGTGAAGGATGTGTGTTCGGAGATCAGTCTGGAAAAGTTTTCAGCAGTGTTGCTGATAAACAACTCCCTCTCTTTCTCTCTGAGTGTGTGTGAGTGTGTGTGTGTGAGTGAGTGTGTGTAGCAGTCTACCACGCAAATGTCACCTGGGCTCACTTAACAGTAGCTTACCATAGAGAAACATGCGCGCGTGGCATTTAAAACCTGTTAGTAAACCGAATAAGGCTGAAACATGAACATGTTTGACAGATCGGTCTTGGTCCATGTGCTCACTGATTAAGCACATGGCTCAGGGGAAAGAGTGACAGACAGACAGAGAGACAGAGACAGAGAGAGAGAGAGAGAGAGAGAGAGCTGTTAACTAGCTAAACTAGCTAAGCTAATCTGAGACTCACCCGACAATTCCCCCGGAGTAGTTTCTCCGTTTCCACGGCGTGCCCTCGTACAGGTCGGCGTCCGTGCCGTTAGAGCCGCCATAAACGAGGCTTTGGTTGAAGCCGAATGTGCTCGCCTTGTTCTCCCGTTTGCGCTTGTTGCGCTGCGCCGCCGCCGCGGCGTCCTGCGCCCCGCTCCACACTCCCCCGCCGCCGCCGCCCCGGCCTGCCACCGCCGCACTCCGCTGGTTGTAGTGGTTGTTGTTGATGATGACATTATTGCTTTCCAACGGAATGAAGTCCCGCTGCTCGGCGATATCTCCAGACATCCCTCGGTGTTTCGGCTCGCCGCAGTCGTGAGCCGCGCTGCTGTCCGCCACTACGGCACCGTCTCCGCTCGGCTTGGGGCTAGAGCTATATCCTCCTCCGCCGCCGCCTCCGCCTCCTCCTCCTCCACCAGCAGCACCACCACCACCACTACTACTACTACCACCACCACCACCTCCTGCTGCTACTACTACCGCTGCCCCTCCGCTGGTGTTGCTGTTGCCGTTACCGTTACCGTGAAAGTACAAATTACCGAGGCCCTGCGTCGTCTCCCAAATCTGCATCCACAGGCAGTTAGCTGGTCCGCGCTGTTCTGGTTGAAACCAGGCGATTCTAGGATCCATCAAACGGCCCCAGAATGAAAAGAAATGATATTAATACGCCAAGGCGTGTTTCGCTCACCGAGCTCACACGTTGTCGTGAACGCTGACACACTTCTTCTCTCGCACGAGCTTCTAGAACACGGAAAAGGAGAGACGAAAAGCGCGAGAGAGGAAGAGAGAGCTAGCCAGCTAACTTAGCTTTGCTAGCTAGGTAACTTTGCCCAGCAGCCGTTTTTTCTTTCAGATTCGCTACACAAACAACCCGATGTACGATTCCATTAACGTGGAGCGAGTCGTGAGTGCTGACGAGTTTTTGTTCAGCGTCCACGAGTGGTGAACTCGGACGAAACGAAACCGAGAGTCGAGCGGAGAAAAGGAGCGTTCGCCTGTGTCGAAGTCAATCTGACCCTTCCTCCCCCCCTATTCCTATTCCTCCTCCTCCTCCTCTCTTCCAGCGCTCGCTCGCGACCCTTCAATGGCGGACAGGGAATGGTGGTGCGCGCGCGCAGACTCCACGGCGCGTGCATGCGTGCAGCGAACGCGGGTATTTAAAAAGCAAAAAAAAAAAAAAGCACGAGAATATTCCATACGTATGCCTATTCAAATATCTCGGATATGATTGGTCAAGAGGCGGGGCTTATGTAGATAACGAAGTCTATAAGTAGATCCGAGTGTCATTCAGATAGCAGGTTTATATTGTGAAGTGTTTTTGGTGTCTACAGTAGCAGCTTCCACAGGGATATGAATGGCCGAGAAAGCACTAATAAATAACAAAATGAAAAAACGTGTCGTTTAATTTAAAACTGGTGAGGTTTCTGTAAGTATTTCTTTAGCGTTTATGGGAGTCGAGGACCCTTATACTCCTTAAAATGACAGCTTTTGGGTTTGAGTATTTCAGAAACTGCTGATTTCCTGGGATTTTTACACACAAGTGTCTCTAGAGTTTATACAGAATGGTACAAAAAGCAAAAAAAAAAGACTGAGTGATTGACAGCTCTGTGGAAATGCCTTGCTGATAGGAGAGATCAGAGGAAAATGGCCAGAACTGGTCTGAACTGCCAGGATGTTTATAGAGTACACTGATCAGACATTAATATTATGACCACCTGTCTAATATTGTGTTGGTCCCCCTTTTGCTGCCAAAACAGCCCTGACCTGTCCTGCACTGTGTATTCTGACACCTTTCTATCAAAACCAGCATTAACTTCTTCAGCAGTTTGAGCAACAGTAGCTCGTCTGTTACCCCCCACAAGAGCTGCAGTTTTGGAGATGCTCTGATCCAGTGGTCTAGCCATCACAATTTGGCCCTTCGTCAAACTCGCTCAAATCCTTACACTTGCCCATTTTTCCTGCTTCTAACACGTCAAATTTGAGGGCAAAATGTTGACTTGCTGCCTAATATATCCCACCCACTAACAGGTGCCATGATGAGGAGATCATCAGTCTTATTCACTTCACCTGGCACTGCTCACAGTGTTACGACTGGCATATAGTTCTTTAATATATAATAACTCTTTACAGCTATGGTGAGCATAAAAGCATCTCAGCATCCACAAAGTATTGAACTTTGAGGTGGATGAGCTACAACAACAGAAAATCACATTAGGTTCTACCACCCAAACAAAATAGATAAATAGAAAAAAATAATCTTCAACTGTCCAGTTCGGGTGAGTCTGTGCCTGTGATAGCCCCAGATTCCTGTATTTGGCTGACAAGAGTACAACCTGAACACACCCAAACGGGACAGTTGAAGATTACAAAAAGACCAGAAGATATATATATATTTTAAAGTGTTCAACAGTTCAGCCTGGGTGGTTCTGGGACCAGACTCAGATTCCTGTTTTTGTTTGACAAGAGTGGATCCCAAAGTGGTCTTCTGCTGTTGTAGATCATCCAGATTCAAAACACTGATGCTTACCTACAGAGCCAAGAATGGACCAGATCCCTCTGACCTCAAAGCTCTTATTACTCCTCACACTGCACCTTGCTCCATCAGATCTACTAGCACTGCTTAACTGGTCCCATCATCTCTCAGGGTAAGAGGTAGGTCTACATCTCTCTATTCTGGCACCGAAGTGGTGGAATGAACTTCCCCTTAACATCCGAACAGCCGAGTCACTGGGTCTCTTCAAATGAGAGGTGAAGACCTACATTTCTTCCTAAATATTAGCTCTTAGTTTCCCTGCTTATTTTATGTATTTAAAATTAAATAGTTTTTTTGTATGTCGCTCTGGATAAGAACATCTGCCAAACGCCAGAAATGTAAGTGTAAATGGTCATTGTCCTCTGATCTCTCTCATCCACAAGGTGTTTCAGTCTACAGGCCCTCTGAACACAGGATGTTTTTGTTTTTGCACAATTCTGTATAAGCTCTATAGACTATAGAGTTCTAAAAATGTGTGTGAAAATCCCAGTAAATCAGCAGTTTCTGAAATACTCAACCCAGCCTCAACAACCAAGCTCACAAAGATCTGGATCTGAATCTGCATGATTTTTTTTTTTGCATTATGCTGCTGAAGCCTGATTGGCTGATTAGACACCTGTATAAATGAACAGGTGTACAGGTGTTCCTAATAAATTGGACGATAAGTGATATGAGTGCTAACTGGAACTGAATGGTTTCAGAGAAGTTTCATTACCATTAAACATAATCCCTAAAAGCATGGCATGTTGTTCTTTAATAAATGAAATGTAGCAGTCATGGGCTGTTGTATAACAGGAATATAACTTTCTGCTCAAGTTGTTGTAAATTAATTCACTTCAATTTGCTAAACACTTTAAATCTGATTATTATTATTATTATTATTATTATTATGATTTTTATAATTATTATTATTATTATTATGATTTTTATAATTATTTTGTATAGAAGTACAATTGTGTTTTATTCCTTACTTTTGTTACCTAATGAGAGTCAGAAACCACAGAACGCGATATACTACCAATAAGTAGGAAATAATTATGTTTATACCACAGTGCGGTTGAATGTGGTTAAGAGTGTAGTGTGTGTGTGTGTGTGTGTGTGTGTGTGTGAGAGAGAGAGAGAGAGAGAGAAACTGATGAATGAATGACAACATTAAACATTAAGCAATTAGAGTAAAACTCTTTATGCTTAATTTGTATTTATTGTTTACAGGATACACCAATCAGTCATAACATTATGACTACTGCCAGATGAAGTGAATAAGACTGATGATCTCCTCATCATGGCACCTGTTAGTGGGTGGGATATATTAGGCAGCAAGTCAACATTTTGTCCTCAAAGTTGATGTTAGAAGCAGGAAAAATGGACAAGCGTAAGGATTTGAGCGAGTTTGACGAAGGGCCAAATTGTGCTGGTTAGACCACTGGATCAGAGCATCTCCAAAACTGTAGCTCTTGTGGGGTGTTCCCGGTCTGCAGTGGTCAGTATCTATCAAAAGTGGTCCAAGGAAGGAACAGTGGTGAACTGGTGACAGGGTCATGGGCGGTCAAGGCTCATTAATGCACGTGGGGAGCAAAGGTTGGCCCGTGTGATCCGATCCAACAGACGAGCTGCTGTTGATCAAACTGCTGAAGAAGTTAATGCTGGTTCTGATAGAAAGGTGTCAGAATACACAGTGCAGGATGGGTCAGGGCTGTTTTGGCAGCAAAAGGGGGACCAACACAATGTTAGGCAGGTGGTCATAATGTTATGCCTGATTTGTGTAGGCTCTACATGTTATTTCTGCTCAACATTTTGGCTTCCGATTTTTCAGACACTGTGTATATAGCAAAAGAATGTTCAAAATGCCATATATTAATAAGTGAATCATTCGAACAGAGGAATAACACTCCACATTGTGGTGTTATATGAAAATAGTGCACTTCTTGGAGGTGTGTGTTGTGCTGCATCACAACTCGACCCGCCCACCTTGCAAAAACATTGGTTCTAAAATAAACCACACCTGCACAATTAATGTGGAGACAGCAGCAACACTGAGCCTCGCCCTGCCTGGGATATCCAACACGAATGTGGTTGAACCACTCCTGCATGCAGAACATTTTATCATCACGTTTGCACAGTTCTTTTTAACAGGGTTTAAACTATTCCTATCGCAACTGAGGAGGTCATTGCACAACCTGCAAGGCTTCCTGTGTCGATTTCAATGTTTGTTTCATCTTCTCATATTAAAAAAACGCATCAATGCATCTGTCTCAAGTTATAACCTGTAGCGATGATTCAGTGAGTCATATAATTTGACTCACCAGAAGAGTCGACTCTTATGATTCACAAACGACTCACTGCCGACTCACACCCCTAAACCATAAAATAAAATGAATGTTTTTGGTTTGTTTGTTTTATAGATTCCTAATTTACTACATTTCCTTCTAATTAACAGAATATTGTCACTTATTCATTTATTATATTAATATTTAAATGATTCAATTCCTCAGTAAGCACAGTGCTATTTTTTAACTATGAATCAATTGTGATGTAAAACAAATCAAATTTTTATCATTGTGTGGAATTTGTCTAGCTGTTTTTTTTTTGCCCAAGTGGCAATAATTCTGGAGCTGCTATGAATCTTTATTTTGTAGTCAGTCACAGACAGAAATAAGAATCGATTTGACAATTTGCACGTCTCGGGCAACTCAAGTAAACAATGCAAACCTTCAGGTCTATCGAGATGGAGATGGAATTTGCTGGATGCCACGCCCGATGCCTGTGGGGCATTTTTAAATTTTTTTAAAGAGTGAATCCGACCAAAAAACCCCAAGCAGCTCATTGCAGAATGCTGCTCTCAAAGTTATTGGTGACATCATAATAAGAATATGCAAATTAGAGCTAAAAGTGGGCGGTCCGATGAGAAAGCTGTACAAAAAGATTCACACTCAAGCTGTTCATCATCGAAAACATTTCGCTTTAATGATGTAAAGCATCAGAAAATTCACGCCAAACCTTTTCAGTTAGAGCTCTCTGTGATATGATCTCCTGTTCATTTCCAAAGCTAAACAATGTCTTGGGAGAGTAAACAATTAATATATAAAGAAAACTTCACACTTTATTTCCCCGCCCAGAAATAACATCTGTGTGATCAACTCTACACAAGAGCATGAAGATGAAATGAATTTCCATGATGTTCGGTGTCCGACGTTCGCTTCTTTACTTCTGTACAGGAAGTGTAGTTAACAATCAGGACAAATAAATGAACTAACGTTTATGTAAAAATATATATACGCATAAATCTACATATATTTAATCCCAACAGAACTCAACAATGTGAATATGGATTATTCTTCCTATTTTGCTCAAAATGAAGTAAAGCCATCTTTCCAAGAATGAGAAGATTAAATAATGGGAATTTATGTTACCACCCTGAAGATGTTTACTTGATCACCATGGCAACAATTGTACGATTTATACACCAAATATCATCACAACATCCATTTTATTCATATATAGTTGCATTTCACGTTGTGGATCATCCATAAATCAAGTTGCTTACATTACAGCAAACCTAAACGATCATTTTCTCTCTCTCTTTCAAAATAAAGGCATTGTGACATCACTTCCTCCACGCTGAACAACTTTCCTGTTGAGTAAAACCTAAAAAGTTACAGCTTACGCCAACATTAGATCCATCCGTTTTGAACTGATCCCTTACAAAAGCAAACAATCAACTATTTATTTCAAAATACATCTGTTTATTATCCATCATTGTGAGTGAGCGTTGCTATAGAAACGCAAACACGTACATTCATGTAATGGTAGTAGATGGAACTGGAAACGAATCTGAAGCAATTCAGCAGCGCTGTCAGTATAAATAATATAAATGATGCGTGAAGTAAGGACACAAAGATGTGGTCATGCAGTTTCACCAGCCGATTGGATGCACACGAGCTGAAGAAGCGACACCGGACACCAAACATACATTTTGCGAAACCGTTAAACGTTATAGACTGAACCTGGAGAAAGCCTCTTTTTACACTTTTCACATTCACAACAGAACCGGGACGTTATTCACTATCCTCAGAAATTCACTTTCATATTAAATCTAGATTTTTCACGACTTTCTCTACAGTCCAGCACTCACTGTATTCAGTATTCAAGCCAAAATAAACACCTCATCATGTCTCTCGCTATAAAAGCCACTTTTTATAGATGATTGAGTTTTTCTTCAACACAACAATCAGGATCATCCCATAAAACAGCATGAAAAATAAAAATATTCAAAATCAAAATATTCGACAGAAATAAAATAGAATTCATTTTTTCCACACCATAATAGGCTGTATTGGATCTGCAGACCCTGAGACGTTACATTTAAAAATGAGGAAAAGAAATATATATATATATATATATATATATATATATATATATATATATATATATAAAATTGTGTGATTATATTATAGTAATAAAAATAAACCAAGTGTCCGATGTAACGGATATCGAAAATATATATAGCATTGTACTGACACTGCTACAAACAGAGCTCCTCCTTCCGAGAGCTTTAAAACTAGAGTATTATTTAATACACTAAAATTTTTCTCATTCTTAAATGAACCGCAACTCAAATCGAGAAAACCGAGCACACACGCTTGTGTGTTCTGTATCTCCGGTCACACACACACACTAACTAAAAAAAAAACTGGCCTGCCAGTTCCACAGATTCCTGACCGGAGCTTTAATCTCCAAAACCCCTCACATTGAATTTCAGTCAAGAATTTCTGTCGTGTCCGATTTCGTCCTTATTTCTTCTGCAGCGACTCCAGGTAGCCGATGAACCTGCGCAGGTTGGTCTTGACGTTGTCCAGGACGCACAGCTGATCCGCGCTGTAGGTTCCTCGGCCTTCCTTCCGGATCTGATGCACAAAAGCGTGGGGGAATTAGTACGTCTAAAGCATGCCAGATTTCAACTGTCTTTTAAAGGAGAACAAAAATCTACAAATCATGTAAAAATCGTAAGAATTGTAAAGAAATGAAAACATCTCAGGATTTTTCTCCATATAGTGTGGAGAAGGAGGACGGCTTTGAAGTAGTTGCGTGTGGAACAACACACAGTTAAATGTACCTTTTTGTTAGTAAAGAGCGTTTGCACTTCCTTGGTCTTTACACGTTCGCTTTGTAAACACTGGGTCTGTAGCTCCGCCTACGTCACACGTGACCTTCTGACGTGATTACGTAGTACGTGGCGTCACAGACACGTATCCCAGAGCTAACCCTAGACGAGCTTTTGTGGTTAAAAAGCATACAATTTTTAAATTTTTCTAAGAAAATGAGCAATGGTTTGGTTGGATAAGAGCCTTCTTCCTGGGCTGGGATCGTTTAGAGATTTATGAAGCTGCATTTAAACTACATTTTGGTAGTTCAGACTCGCGGGAACCATTGAAGTCCACTATATGGAGAAAAATCCTGAAATGTTTTCCTTGAAAAACGACTGAAGAAAGAAAGACGTGAACGTCTTGGATGACCAGGGGGTGAGGAAATGATTTGCAGATTTTTGTTCTGGAAGTTAAGGTCAGTGCTATGCGATATCCTGATAAAAACTGGGCAGAGACGATCGTGCGGTACGACGACTAACGGTGACTGACAAAATAACCACGATAATGATCCAGGAATTTGCGTGTGCAGAAAAGGGACGTGAGGAAACGAGGATCGAGGATCGAGAGTAATGAGGATGTTTTTCCGTCCATTAGTGTGTTCTATTTATGTTTCACCTGCGAGTTCTTTGACTTTGGCTTACTGAGCTTATTTTGAAGGAGGTGGAGTTGTTGCCGTGGGTAACGTGAGTGTATAAAGTTTGTTTATTAGTTTATTTTTTGAGTCGAACGGGTCGCGTGACTAAGAATACGTCATCGTGTTCTCAGTTCAAACTACAACGTAAAAATGTGTTATCAAATTTATCCATTTTTCTGAAAATCTCAGTTTCCGCCAGACACAACCACTGTCTCGGTTTGGACGGAAGGCCAAGATGTAAAGAAAACGTTTTAGTTTAAAATTTAGCCTTTGTTGTCAGCCATCTTTAGTCGCCGTGACGATAAATCGGCTGTCACTTTACCTCGATCTTAAAGAACTGTTATGTGATGTTTGATGTTTTTGGACTGGGAAAGCAAACTCACCCAGCGTAACCCCAGCTTAAGTGTGTGTATGTGTGTGTGTGTGTGTACCTTGGCAGTGAAGGCAGGCTGTAGAGCCTTCAGAGCTGTGAGCAGGTTGATGTTTCTCGCCGCCTGTTCCGCCTCCTGGCCGTCTGCAAAAACGTCCAACAGAGCGTCCAGCGCTTCTCCGCACGCCACCAGATTCGTGTCCTTAGACGCGACGCCCAGCAGCGCGTTTCCTATCAGCTGCAGGGTCGAGATAACGGGAAAACTCATCATGAAGCTTTATTACTGATTACAGATTACAGTCACAATAAGTGGAGATGTTTACCTGCAGCGTCTCAGCAGATCCCTCGTCTTTAGCCAGCGTGCTTCCTGTGATGCCCAGAATGGCCAGAGCGTTCACTCTCACGCTCAGCACATCACACTGCAGTGCTGCTTCACACACACTCATCAACTGCTGAGGGCTCATACACTGCACACACACACACACACACACACACACACACACAATAATGCACTTGTGGCATTCTCATAACCCAAAATAGACTGCATGATAAACATCAGTAATATTACAATAGATATTAGTCAAATTGAGTTTTTATTATAATACAGAGATACGAGCTGACTGAAATTCTATAATTCACTTTTTACACAAAATTTCAAATGAACCCAACTAGCTTTGGATCATTTCATCCCAAGTGACTTACAAACGAGAAGAAATTGAGAGCGAGAGAAAGAGAGAGAGAGAGAGAGAGAGACAAGAGACAACAGAGAGAGAGAAAGAAAGAAAGAAAGAAAGAAAGAAAGAAAGAAAGAAAGACAAACAGAGCAGACAGAGAGAGATATAGAGACACAGAAAGAAAGAGAAAGAAAGACACAGCAGGCAGAGAGAGAGAGAGAGAGAGAGAAGGAGTGAGAGAAACAACAGACAGAGAAGACAGTAAGAGAGTGAGAAAGAGAGAGAGATCACAGACAGAGAGACGAAAAAAGGCAAGAGAAAGAAAGACAGACAGTGAGAGAGAGATTGAGAAACAGCAGACAAAGAGAAAAGGACAGAGAGAGCGAGAGAGATAAAGAAAGAAAGAAAGTAAGAAAGAAAGAAAGAAAGAAAGATAGAGAAAGACAGACAGAGCAGATAGAGAGAGATAGATATATAGAAAGAGAAAGAAAGACAGAGAGAGAGAGAAAGACAAACAGTGCAGAAAGAAAGAAAGTGAAAGGAGAGACAAAAAGAAAGACAGATAGAGCAGAGTGGCAGAAACAAAGGGAGAGTGAGAAAGACAGAGACAGAGAGACAGAAATAGACATAAAGAAAGAAAAAAGAAAGAAAGAAAGAGGAGCGAGGGGAGGGGAAGTGAAAGGGGGAGAGAGACAGAGCGCTTTTTTTCTCAGGCATGGTTTAGACTCCACGTGTGAACGCCAGAGCTGACGCAGCAGGAACGTGAGGACGTCTGTTCACATTCTCACCTGAGGGCATCTCCTACACACCCAGTCCACCTTTAACATGGTCAGCTAACGTCTTCATTCAAGAAATTTAATTTTTTGGTACTGTTTATTTCTCGGGGAACATCTTCAATACGTTTTTGTCAAATGTTTTATTTAATTTTTTTTTTAATACTTTGTAAAAAAAACAAATAAAAACATTTAACAACTAAATACTTATTGCTAATTTAAAAAAGAAAAAAAAAATTAATAAAATTTCGTCTATTGCTTCTGGCCAGGTTGTAAATGATTAGATTTAAATTATGAAAATTAAAATAAAATAAAATAAAATGAAATAAAATAGCACGACATGCATAATACCTCAGAACAGCATACTGCACCATCAAAAATATACTTTTGTTTTATTATAATTTAATTTTTAATTTCAATACATCCACGATACACCTAAAAAAACTGAGATACAACTCTGAAATCTTTTTATAATTTATATTTAATTTTATATATTTGCATAATAAATAAATAATTTATTTATTTCATTTTATTTCTATAGCGGATTTAAGTACAGACATTACCGCAAAGCAGCTTTAAAGACCTACATCAATTCTTAACACAAATATAATCTTATTTTAGATTATTTACAGCCAGTAATTTATTTCAGGAGATTCGTTTCGTTGATTCTCTGTTTACTTGGTAAACGACATCCGCTGTTTAAAGATGAAATACTTCTTAAATACTCTAAAGGGTTAAAAGTGAAGCGCACGTCTGTGTGAGAATTTATACGGTGTGTGTTCTGACCTGAGGGATATTTTTGGAGGCCATTATTTGGAGCAGCGAGCGCATGGCGCTGGTTACGGCCTCCAAGAACTCCTCATCCTTCAAAAGATCTGCAACAACAAATATAACAGCGTCAAAACAACAGCAACAACAACAACTTGCTAGCTGTTACACATCATATATCATATGAGGAATAAATCACATTGAAGGTGTGCTGTTATTAGAAAATAAGCAGTGACATGGTGTTTTCCTATACAATCTCTAATACACATTTTTAACGTATTTACAAATGAAACTTTATACTTTTATCCATTTATAGTTACATTTATTGATGTGGATCAACCTTACAACAAATGTGTTCCTGTTACTGCTTACATTATAGCAGCTACAAACATCCCTTCCCTCCGAATGAGCCGTTACTATAGCAACGACACTGTGTTAGAACGAGTGTGCTACGTCATCGTTGTCATAGTAACAGGGCATACACGTGATTTGGTCTAATCTAATGTCACGTGTCAAGTCGTATCAGATCACGGCATTTTTTTAGTGTTATATATTTAATGGTAATTAATTAAAACCTTTCAACCAATCAGATACGAGAATTCAGCAGGGGTTGGGATTGGAATTTAATGTAAAATAAAAGCTAAATCAAATATTAAATCAAGTAAGCTTTCTTTCTTCTCTTTTTCTCTCTCTCTCTCACCTGCTGAGGTAAAGATGAGAGACGAGAGGTGCTGAGCGACGGCCTGCAGTCCTGCAGCTCCACCCAGACACTCCACGTCCATCACAGCCAGCATGTTATGGAGACACGTCAGAGCCCGACACTGCACCCGCTGCATTCTGGGAACAAACACACCCACCTTTTCATTCACATCATTTCCTCAGAGTTACTTTAATGTACAAGTGCGTTATATATAAGAACCGCGTGCTGCCTGACTTCTGTTCAGGACTGCTTTAATGAATAACTGAATAATTAAGGAAGAGAATTTTACTTCTTAACGAGGCACTTCCATGCGGGATTCCGGCCACAAACGTCCAGAGCAGCATGGCTCGGAAACTCTGCTTTCTTCAGGACCTGAATAAAATAAAAATAAAAACCTTTTAGATGGAAGGATAAAAAGCAACACTGTCAGTTTACTCAACTTACTAAAGAATTAAAGTTTCACCAACAATAAAATAAATAAATAAAAACAGAAATTTATATATATATATATATATATATATATATATATATATATATATATATATATATATATATATATATATATATATATAGTTATAATTTCTAAAATAATTCTAGATTATTTTTATTTGACATTATTAAAAATAAAGCCTACACAAAAAAAACCCAGAAATATATATATGTATATAATAAAAATATAAAATAATATATGATTTTTAAATAATAGAATAAATATATATTGTTAAAAAAACTTTCACAATAAAAAATAAGTAAAAACGAAAATATATAAATAATAAAAATATAAAATAATATATAATTTTTTAAATAATAGAATAAATATATATTATTTTTATTCTACATTATTAAAAAAACTTCCACAATAAAAAAAATAAAAACAAATATATATATATTTTTTTACTTGATATATATATATATCAATAAAAAAAACCTTAAATGTGGAAACAATATAAGCCTTTATACAATAGCAAATAAGACCTGCTTTTCAGTTCAAACCAAAGTAATGGCACCCTATAAGCCGAGGAAGGACTAGTGAGTGACTCTGGCAGCAGATACCCTGCAGTGGCTGAGCTACATTACAGAAAAATTCAGCGCAGCGATAATGAAGCTCTCTTTCCTCATGTAGTCATCATTTTGTCGTCTGTAGCTCTCTGTGAGCTTTTTATAGGCACTGCTAATTCTATTTCTTTTGTAATATATCTTAGAACAGTTTCTCGACACTTCTTCGCCAGGAAATGTTAGTCCATTTTGTCCTCTGAGTCTAGAGTAGACACCACATTAATCTCTCATATCTTTTTTTTATTTCCCACTATCTGCCACTTCTTCCCTTTTCTTCTCCTTTCATATATATATATATATAATAAATGTATCTACTATTATTATCTACTAACTATTACCTCCTAAGGGCTCGACTCTCTTCTCTCTTAGATAGCATCTAGAGACGTAACGCTATCGGATTGGACACCTTTACAAACTAAGAGCAGACGATCTGAGTAATCGTTTTGGTCTGAGATCCTCCATCTTGGCAGCACAGAGCACAGAGCTAGATAACCATGATAGTGTATATTGCTTTGAAAATCCTTCATAACATTCCTAAAAATCCTTAAAGTCTAGATCAGGTTGTTTATGGGGATTTGCCTATAATGGATATGATTAGCTCGCTAACTTTGTTCAGCAACAAATGAGTCAGTGATTGTTGGCTTGTGTAGGACAAATTCATTCATTTTCTATTAATGATAGAATGGAGAATCCTTTCTAGTGTGTTTGAGTGTGTTGTGTGTCTTGATTGTGTTGAGTATTTGTGTGTTTGAGTGTGTTGTGTGTCTTGAGTGTGTTGAGTATTTGTGTGTTTGAGTGTGTTGTGTGTCTTGAGTGTGTTGAGTATTTGTGTGTTTGAGTGTGTTGTGTGTCTTGAGTGTGTTGAGTATTCGTGTGTTTGAGTGTGTTGTGTGTCTTGATTGTGTTGAGTATTTGTGTGTTTGAGTGTGTTGTGTGTCTTGAGTGTGTTGAGTATTTGTGTGTTTGAGTGTGTTGTGTGTCTTGAGTGTGTTGAGTATTCGTGTGTTTGAGTGTGTTGTGTGTCTTGATTGTGTTGAGTATTTGTGTGTTTGAGTGTGTTGTGTGTCTTGAGTGTGTTGAGTATTTGTGTGTTTGAGTGTGTTGTGTGTCTTGAGTGTGTTGAGTATTTGTGTGTTTGAGTGTGTTGTGTGTCTTGAGTGTGTTGAGTATTCGTGTGTTTGAGTGTGTTGTGTGTCTTGATTGTGTTGAGTATTTGTGTGTGTGAGTGTGTTGTGTGTCTTGATTGTGTTGAGTATTTGTGTGTGTGAGTGTGTTGTGTGTCTTGAGTGTGTTGAGTATTTGTGTGTTTGAGTGTGTTGTGTGTCTTGAGTGTGTTGAGTATTCGTGTGTTTGAGTGTGTTGTGTGTCTTGATTGTGTTGAGTATTTGTGTGTTTGAGTGTGTTGTGTGTCTTGAGTGTGTTGAGTATTTGTGTGTTTGAGTGTGTTGTGTGTCTTGAGTGTGTTGAGTATTTGTGTGTTTGAGTGTGTTGTGTGTCTTGAGTGTGTTGAGTATTCGTGTGTTTGAGTGTGTTGTGTGTCTTGATTGTGTTGAGTATTTGTGTGTTTGAGTGTGTTGTGTGTCTTGAGTGTGTTGAGTATTTGTGTGTTTGAGTGTGTTGTGTGTCTTGAGTGTGTTGAGTATTCGTGTGTTTGAGTGTGTTGTGTGTCTTGATTGTGTTGAGTATTTGTGTGTGAGTGTGTTGTGTGTCTTGAGTGTGTTGTGTGTCTTGAGTGTGTTGAGTATTCGTGTGTTTGAGTGTGTTGTGTGTCTTGAGTGTGTTGAGTATTTGTGTGTTTGAGTGTGTTGTGTCTTGAGTGTGTTGAGTATTTGTGTGTTTGAGTGTGTTGTGTGTCTTGATTGTGTTGAGTATGTGTGTTTGAGTGTGTTGTGTGTCTTGATTGTGTTGAGTATGTGTGTTTGAGTGTGTTGTGTGTCTTGAGTGTGTTGAGTATTCGTGTGTTTGAGTGTGTTGTGTGTCTTGAGTGTGTTGAGTATTCGTGTGTTTGAGTGTGTTGTGTGTCTTGAGTGTGTTGAGTATTTGTGTGTTTGAGTGTGTTGTGTGTCTTGAGTGTGTTGAGTATTTGTGTGTTTGAGTGTGTTGTGTGTCTTGAGTGTGTTGAGTATTTGTGTGTTTGAGTGTGTTGTGTGTCTTGAGTGTGTTGAGTATTTGTGTGTTCGAGTGTGTTGTGTCTTGAGTGTGTTGAGTATTTGTGTGTTTGAGTGTGTTGTGTGTCTTGATTGTGTTGAGTATTTGTGTGTTCGAGTGTGTTGTGTCTTGAGTGTGTTGAGTATTTGTGTGTTTGAGTGTGTTGTGTGTCTTGATTGTGTTGAGTATTTGTGTTTGAGTGTGTTGTGTGTCTTGAGTGTGTTGAGTATGTGTGTTTGAGTGTGTTGTGTGTCTTGAGTGTGTTGAGTATTTGTGTGTTCGAGTGTGTTGTGTCTTGAGTGTGTTGAGTATTTGTGTGTTTGAGTGTGTTGTGTCTTGAGTGTGTTGAGTATTTGTGTGTTTGAGTGTGTTGTGTGTCTTGAGTGTGTTGAGTATTTGTGTGTTCGAGTGTGTTGTGTCTTGAGTGTGTTGAGTATTTGTGTGTTTGAGTGTGTTGTGTGTCTTGAGTGTGTTGAGTATTTGTGTGTTCGAGTGTGTTGTGTCTTGAGTGTGTTGAGTATTTGTGTGTTTGAGTGTGTTGTGTGTCTTGAGTGTGTTGAGTATTTGTGTGTGTGAGTGTGTTGTGTGTCTTGAGTGTGTTGAGTATTTGTGTGTTTGAGTGTGTTGTGTGTCTTGAGTGTGTTGAGTATTTGTGTGTTTGAGTGTGTTGTGTGTCTTGAGTGTGTTTGAGTGTGTTGTGTGTCTTGAGTGTGTTGAGTATTTGTGTTTGAGTGTGTTGTGTGTCTTGAGTGTGTTGAGTATTTGTGTGTTTGAGTGTGTTGTGTCTTGAGTGTGTTGAGTATTCGTGTGTTTGAGTGTGTTGTGTGTCTTGAGTGTGTTGAGTATTTGTGTTTGAGTGTGTTGTGTGTCTTGAGTGTGTTGAGTATTTGTGTTTGAGTGTGTTGTGTGTCTTGAGTGTGTTGAGTATTTGTGTTTGAGTGTGTTGTGTGTCTTGAGTGTGTTGAGTATTTGTGTTTGAGTGTGTTGTGTGTCTTGAGTGTGTTGAGAGTGTTTGAGTGTTTAGTATTTTAGTGTGTTTACTGTGTTTAGTGTATTTGAGTGTGTTAAAGTGTGTTGAGTGTGTGTAGTGTGTTTTGTATTTTAGTGTGTTGAGTGTGTGTGTGTGTTTCACCTGCTGTGGTATGCTGTAGTTCAGCAGTGTTGTGTGTAACTCTGCAGAAAGGCAGAGAGGAGAGAAGAGGCTGGAGTTCCCATCTGCCACACCGTCGGTACATATCTCACTCTCGTCACTGCTCGACATCTCCTCCCACTCATCATCGGAGGGTTCTACACACACACACACACACACACACACACACACACGGCTTGATATTTGTCACTTCACGTCCTGTCTCACACATTACTACACACACAAATCATCGCCATTGGAAAAGTGGCATCCTCATACACACACACACACACACACACCATCCGTCTGTGTCCTGTATCTCACACACACACACACCATCCGTCTGTGTCCTGTATCTCACACACACACACACACCATCCGTCTGTGTCCTGTATCTCACACACACACACACCATCCGTCTGTGTCCTGTATCTCACACACACACACACCATCCGTCTGTGTCCTGTATCTCACACACACACACACACACCATCCGTCTGTGTCCTGTATCTCACACACACACACACACACACACACACCATCCGTCTGTGTCCTGTATCTCACACACACACACACACACACCATCCGTCTGTGTCCTGTATCTCACACACACACACACACACACACCATCCGTCTGTGTCCTGTATCTCACACACACACACACACCATCCGTCTGTGTCCTGTATCTCACACACACACACACGCACCATCCGTCTGTGTCCTGTATCTCACACACACACACACCCACCATCCGTCTGTGTCCTGTATCTCACACACACACCCACCATCCGTCTGTGTCCTGTACCTCACACACACCATCCGTCTGTGTCCTGTACCTAACACACACCATCCGTCTGTGTCCTGTATCTCACACACACACACACACACCATCCGTCTGTGTCCTGTATCTCACACACACACACCATCCGTCTGTGTCCTGTATCTCACACACACACACCATCCGTCTGTGTCCTGTACCTCACACACACACACACACACACACCATCCGTCTGTGTCCTGTACCTCACACACACACACACACACACACCATCCGTCTGTGTCCTGTACCTCACACACACACACACACCATCCGTCTGTGTCCTGTACCTCACACACACACACACACCATCCGTCTGTGTCCTGTATCTCACACACACACACACCATCCGTCTGTGTCCTGTATCTCACACACACACACACACACACACACACCATCCGTCTGTGTCCTGTATCTCACACACACACACACACACCATCCGTCTGTGTCCTGTACCTCACACACACACACACACCATCCGTCTGTGTCCTGTATCTCACACACACACCATCCGTCTGTGTCCTGTACCTCACACACACACACACACCATCCGTCTGTGTCCTGTACCTCACACACACACACACCATCTGTCTGTGTCCTGTATCTCACACACACACACACACCATCCGTCTGTGTCCTGTACCTCACACACACACACACACACACCATCCGTCTGTGTCCTGTACCTCACACACACACACACACACACCATCCGTCTGTGTCCTGTACCTCACACACACACACACACACACACCATCCGTCTGTGTCCTGTACCTCACACACACACACACACACCATCCGTCTGTGTCTTGTACCTCACACACACACACACACACACACACACACACACCATCCGTCTGTGTCCTGTATCTCACACACACACACACCATCCGTCTGTGTCCTGTACCTCACACACACACACACCATCCGTCTGTGTCCTGTATCTCACACACACACACACACACACCATCCGTCTGTGTCCTGTATCTCACACACACACACACACACCATCCGTCTGTGTCCTGTACCTCACACACACACACACCATCCGTCTGTGTCCTGTATCTCACACACACACACACACACACCATCCGTCTGTGTCCTGTATCTCACACACACACACACACACACACACCATCCGTCTGTGTCCTGTATCTCACACACACACACACCATCCGTCTGTGTCCTGTATCTCACACACACACACACACCATCCGTCTGTGTCCTGTATCTCACACACACACACACCATCCGTCTGTGTCCTGTATCTCACACACACACACACCATCCGTCTGTGTCCTGTATCTCACACACACACACACACACCATCCGTCTGTGTCCTGTATCTCACACACACACACACACACACACACACACACCATCCGTCTGTGTCCTGTATCTCACACACACACACACACACACCATCCGTCTGTGTCCTGTATCTCACACACACACACACACACACCATCCGTCTGTGTCCTGTATCTCACACACACACACACACACACACACCATCCGTCTGTGTCCTGTATCTCACACACACACACGCACCATCCGTCTGTGTCCTGTATCTCACACACACACACACCCACCATCCGTCTGTGTCCTGTATCTCACACACACACCCACCATCCGTCTGTGTCCTGTACCTCACACACACCATCCGTCTGTGTCCTGTACCTCACACACACCATCCGTCTGTGTCCTGTACCTAACACACACCATCCGTCTGTGTCCTGTATCTCACACACACACACACACACCATCGGTCTGTGTCCTGTATCTCACACACACACACCATCCGTCTGTGTCCTGTATCTCACACACACACACCATCCGTCTGTGTCCTGTATCTCACACACACACACCATCCGTCTGTGTCCTGTATCTCACACACACACACACACCATCCGTCTGTGTCCTGTACCTCACACACACACACACACCATCCGTCTGTGTCCTGTACCTCACACACACACACACACCATCCGTCTGTGTCCTGTACCTCACACACACACACCATCCGTCTGTGTCCTGTATCTCACACACACACACACACCATCCGTCTGTGTCCTGTACCTCACACACACACACACCATCCGTCTGTGTCCTGTATCTCACACACACACACACACCATCCGTCTGTGTCCTGTACCTCACACACACACACACACCATCCGTCTGTGTCCTGTACCTCACACACACACACCATCCGTCTGTGTCCTGTATCTCACACACACACACACACCATCCGTCTGTGTCCTGTACCTCACACACACACACACACACCATCCGTCTGTGTCCTGTACCTCACACACACACACACCATCCGTCTGTGTCCTGTATCTCACACACACACCATCCGTCTGTGTCCTGTACCTCACACACACACACACACCATCCGTCTGTGTCCTGTACCTCACACACACACACACCATCTGTCTGTGTCCTGTATCTCACACACACACACACACCATCCGTCTGTGTCCTGTACCTCACACACACACACACACACACACCATCCGTCTGTGTCCTGTACCTCACACACACACACACACACACACACACCATCCGTCTGTGTCCTGTACCTCACACACACACACACACACACACCATCCGTCTGTGTCCTGTACCTCACACACACACACACACACACACACACCATCCGTCTGTGTCCTGTATCTCACACACACACACACCATCCGTCTGTGTCCTGTATCTCACACACACACACACACACACACACACCATCCGTCTGTGTCCTGTATCTCACACACACACACACACACCATCCGTCTGTGTCCTGTACCTCACACACACACACACCATCCGTCTGTGTCCTGTATCTCACACACACACCATCCGTCTGTGTCCTGTACCTCACACACACACACACACCATCCGTCTGTGTCCTGTACCTCACACACACACACACCATCTGTCTGTGTCCTGTATCTCACACACACACACACACCATCCGTCTGTGTCCTGTACCTCACACACACACACACACACACCATCCGTCTGTGTCCTGTACCTCACACACACACACACACACACCATCCGTCTGTGTCCTGTACCTCACACACACACACACACACACACCATCCGTCTGTGTCCTGTACCTCACACACACACACACACACACCATCCGTCTGTGTCTTGTACCTCACACACACACACACACACCATCCGTCTGTGTCCTGTATCTCACACACACACACACCATCCGTCTGTGTCCTGTACCTCACACACACACACACCATCCGTCTGTGTCCTGTATCTCACACACACACACACACACACACACCATCCGTCTGTGTCCTGTATCTCACACACACACACACACACCATCCGTCTGTGTCCTGTACCTCACACACACACACACCATCCGTCTGTGTCCTGTATCTCACACACACACACACACACACACCATCCGTCTGTGTCCTGTATCTCACACACACACACACACACCATCCGTCTGTGTCCTGTACCTCACACACACACACACCATCCGTCTGTGTCCTGTATCTCACACACACACACACACACACACACCATCCGTCTGTGTCCTGTACCTCACACACACACACACCATCCGTCTGTGTCCTGTATCTCACACACACACACACACACACCATCCGTCTGTGTCCTGTATCTCACACACACACACACACACCATCCGTCTGTGTCCTGTATCTCACACACACACACACACACCATCCGTCTGTGTCCTGTATCTCACACACACACACACACACACACACCATCCGTCTGTGTCCTGTACCTCACACACACACACACCATCCGTCTGTGTCCTGTATCTCACACACACACACACACACACCATCCGTCTGTGTCCTGTATCTCACACACACACACACACACACCATCCGTCTGTGTCCTGTATCTCACACACACACACACACACCATCCGTCTGTGTCCTGTACCTCACACACACACACACACACACACCATCCGTCTGTGTCCTGTATCTCACACACACACACACACACACCATCCGTCTGTGTCCTGTATCTCACACACACACACACACACCATCCGTCTGTGTCCTGTACCTCACACACACACACACACCATCCGTCTGTGTCCTGTACCTCACACACACACACACCATCCGTCTGTGTCCTGTACCTCACACACACACACACCATCCGTCTGTGTCCTGTATCTCACACACACACACCATCCGTCTGTGTCCTGTACCTCACACACACACACACCATCCGTCTGTGTCCTGTATCTCACACACACACACCATCCGTCTGTGTCCTGTATCTCACACACACACCATCCGTCTGTGTCCTGTACCTCACACACACACACACCATCCGTCTGTGTCCTGTATCTCACACACACACACACACCATCCGTCTGTGTCCTGTATCTCACACACACACACACCATCCGTCTGTGTCCTGTATCTCACACACACACACACACACCATCCGTCTGTGTCCTGTACCTCACACACACACACACACACCATCCGTCTGTGTCCTGTATCTCACACACACACACACCATCCGTCTGTGTCCTGTATCTCACACACACACACACACACACACACACACACACCATCCGTCTGTGTCCTGTATCTCACACACACACACACACACACACACACCATCCGTCTGTGTCCTGTATCTCACACACACACACACCATCCGTCTGTGTCCTGTACCTCACACACACACACACACACACCATCCGTCTGTGTCCTGTACCTCACACACACACACACCATCCGTCTGTGTCCTGTACCTCACACACACACACACACACACCATCCGTCTGTGTCCTGTACCTCACACACACACACACACACACCATCCGTCTGTGTCCTGTATCTCACACACACACACACACACCATCCGTCTGTGTCCTGTACCTCACACACACACACACACACACCATCCGTCTGTGTCCTGTACCTCACACACACACACACCATCCGTCTGTGTCCTGTACCTCACACACACACACACACACACCATCCGTCTGTGTCCTGTACCTCACACACACACACACCATCCGTCTGTGTCCTGTACCTCACACACACACACACACACACCATCCGTCTGTGTCCTGTACCTCACACACACACACACACACACCATCCGTCTGTGTCCTGTATCTCACACACACACACACACACCATCCGTCTGTGTCCTGTACCTCACACACACACACACACACACACACACCATCCGTCTGTGTCCTGTATCTCACACACACACACACACACCATCCGTCTGTGTCCTGTACCTCACACACACACACACACACACACACACCATCTGAGCAACACATGTTGACGATAATCTCCAGTGAGGTTTGCTGTGCTGTCAGTAGTGCTACGGCTTCCCTCAGCTCCGGTTTGTCCCTCTGAAAACACACACACACACAGTCATATAACCTAGCATTGACCTCTTGTCTATTTAAATAGCTTCACATCACTCAGCTAAGCTCTTATTTGCTGACCGGCAGAAAAGCGGCGAGATCTTTCTCCATCTTTTTCCCGTTCCGCTTCCCTCTGTTCATCTTCATCTCTCCGTCGTCCATCTCCTCCTCTTCCTGCACGCCGGCTGCGGCCTGGTGCTCGTCCGGTCTGGCCGACTCGGGATCGGACGTGCCGGCTCCGTCCAGGCGACTGGACTCTCTGTGCCACAGGTCTGGGACCAGCACTCCCGCGTCCAGGCTGAGACACTGAGCCAGAGTCTTGACCACAGCGGAGATAGCCTCGGCCTGATGGGTGGAGGACAGGCAGCACTTCAGGTTCCAGATGGTTCCTGGGAGAGAGGAGAAGAAAAACATCAATCTTCACAAAGTGCTTTAACACTTTAATCTGTTGCTCAAAACAGATGATGAAATTATTGAGGAGAAAAAAACGAGACAGAAATGAAAAGAACCGGATTAATAGCGCGAGGCGAGGCAGTGCCATGAGTGAGAGTGCGTGTGTGTGTGTGTGAGAGAGAGAAAGAGTCTGTCTGAGAAAGACTGTGTGCGCGCGTGTGTGTAAGTGTTTTTGTGAGAAAGAGAGAGTGTGTGTGTGTGTGTGTGTGTGAGGGAGTGTAAGTGTGTGTGTGAAAAAGAGGGAGAGAGAGAGAGAGTGTGTGTGTGTGTGTGTGTGAGGGAGTGTAAGTGTGTGTGTGAAAAAGAGGGAGAGAGAGAGAGAGTGTGTGTGTGTATGTGTGAGTGAGTGTGTGTGTGTGTTAGAGAGAGAAAGAGTCTGTCTGAGAAAGACTGTGTGTGCGTTCGTGTAAGTGTTTGTGTGAGAAAGAGAGAGAGAGTGTGTGTGTGTGTGTGTGTGTGAGGGAGTGTAAGTGTGTGTGTGAAAAAGAGGGAGAGAGAGAGAGAGTGTGTGTGTGTATGTGTGAGTGAGTGTGTGTGTGTGTGTTAGAGAGAGAAAGAGTCTGTCTGAGAAAGACTGTGTGTGCGTTCGTGTAAGTGTTTGTGTGAGAAAGAGAGAGAGAGAGACAGAGAGAGAGTGCGTATGTGTGAGTCGGTGTAAGTATGTGTGTGTGTGTGTGCACGCGAGAGAGAGAGAGAGAGAGAGAGAGAGAGAGAGAGAGAGAGAAAGGGAGAGAGAGTGTGTGTGTGTGTGTGTCGTACCTGCAGCCAGACTGCGTAAAAGCACGTGTTCCATACTGGAGTGTGTGGAAAGCAACACGTTCTCTAAAGCGGCCAAAACAGCAGCGTTCACACTTCCTACCAGCTCGGAGTTATCCTCAGTCACAGTGTGTAAACAGTGTGCTGGAAACACAAACACACACACACACACCATTCTACTAAGTTTGGGTTTGTTAAGTAAACAATAACACACTCCATGTCGTGTTGTCGTAGGAAAATAATCAGTGACGGTGTGGAGCGATGAAGAGGAGTTTCCGAAGATTACGATGATCCGATTCTTAAATAAAACCCGCATCATAGTTTTTATCCGTTTCCGGTTACATTTAAACGTTATGCAAAAATGTGGATGCCTGTTGCCATAGAAACCAAAACCTATAAAGCTGTGATTTGCCTTACAGCCTGATCTGTGGTTGTGGTAGATGAATCAACACCATCTGACCAATCGAAACCGAGAATTCAACCACAGGTGTGGTATAAATGAAGTGTGTGTGTGTGTTTGTGTGTTTTACCTGCTGACAGAGCGAGCTGGACGTTGTGTGGATGTTTCTCAATGCATGGCAACAGAACGTCCAGAAGTCTGGCTCTATTAAACACCGACACGGCTGTACTGCTGCTCTCACTACACACACACACACACCACCTCAGTAAGTATGCTCTAAGAGACCCCCTTAGAGATGTGAATACAAATCCAGCACTTTATCATCATCTTCAGGATCATTTGAATCGTATATAAATAATTAATAAATAATAAAATAAATACTGAATAACATTAACGATGTTTTTTTACACTTGTGTCGTTAAATAAGGTGCAGGTGAGAGGTGTGTACCAGAGATTCCAGAGTAAATTCACAGCTTCATTCGCTACATCCTCCACGGTCGGTTTCTGCTCCTTCTTCACGGGACTGGAGCTCAGCTGGACCCGCACACAGCACTATACACACACACACACGAACAGACACACACACAAACATACACACGCACAGCCACATGTGCAGACACACACAGGCACAGACACACACACACAGATAGACATACGTATGCACACACAGGCACAGCCAGACACACACACACAGACACGCACACAGACACGCACACAGAAGCACACACAGAAGCACACACAGACGCACACACAGACGCACACAGAAGCACACAGAAGCACACACAGAAGCACACACAGACACGCACACAGACACACACAGAAGCACACACAGAAGCACACACAGAAGCACACACAGACACGCACACAGAAGCACACACAGACACGCGCACACGCACACAGACACGCACACACACACACGCACACAGACACGCACACACACACGCACACACACACGCACACAGACACGCACACAGACACGCACACACAGACACGCACACACAGACACACACACACAGACACGCGCACACACACAGACACGCGCACACACACAGACATGCGCACACAGACACGCACACAGACACGCACACAGACACGCACACAGACACGCACACAGACACGCGCACACGCACACAGACACGCACACAGACACGCACACAGACACGCACACAGACACGCACACACACACAGACATGCGCACACAGACACGCACACAGACACGCGCACAGACACGCGCACAGACACACAGAAGCACACACAGACACGCACACACATGCACACAGACACACACATGCATGTGCGCACACACACACAGACACACATGCATGCACAGACAGGAACACACACACACAGTCAGATGTATATTTTTTCACTTTATTTCCGTATGTTTAAAGTCGTTTATTATTGCAGATGTTAAAATGATAAATTCCGATCACAAGCAGATGATCTGACTTTAAACCTAAATCAATAAAATTATTAAATGATATAAGTTTTGTTAATAAAGTGTATTACAATTATGATTAGTAAAATTCAGAATTCTTTAAGGTCATTTGTTTTTTTTTTGCACAACGTAAATGTAAAAGTTTTCACACTGCTCTTTTACTGGCAATTATTTTACTTAACAACTTAATATTTATAAACATATTTAAAATGTATAAATATTATGACAACATTTTTGTCTAATTTATTTTTTTAAACAAATACAAGCAGATAATATACTTATTATACACACACTTTAATTTATATTTATTTTTATTGTTATTCTTTTATTTAACATTTTTATATATTACTTTCGTAACAAATATTAACAATAAATATTTGTATTTTTTGTATTTACATACCCTATTTATACACAGACTCTAATAAAACATATTAAAAAATCGCCCATAATAAATAAATAAATAATAAATAAATAAATAAATAAATAAACAAACAAATAGATAAATAAACAAATAAATAAATAAATAATTGGCTTCTGGTGTATGATAGAAAACAAATGAACACAGCATTTGTTGTTAAATATAAATTAAAATATTAGATAAATATGTAAAAGTTAGAGAAGTAAGCCTGAAAGTTTGAATAATTTAGTAAAATAAATTATATTTTATTATTTTTTAAAAATTCACAAGATCCTGACAGGAAAATGAAATCGAAAAATATTGGATGTGACTAAATTATTTATTCTGGAATAAATTTATTTATTTTACTTTATTTAATCTTTTATTTCATTTCATCCTAGTGAGATTATACAGTTTCAAACAGACCCGTGTTTGTCTGTGATTTCCACAATAAAACTTAAAATGAATAAAACTAATTTTTCCACACACACAAGTCTCTAGCACTCACCTCGGTCAGCAGGGTGGTGAGAGGAGTCAGGACGTCCTGCCTCACCATGTCCTCACACACCTCGGCTCCTCCACACACACTCAGGTTCCTGCAGCACAACGACATGAAGAACGTTAGGAAAGTGTAGCAGCTGTTCTGGTGTCCACATTACACACACTCTTACACTGAGCATGGGTCTGAGAATTTAATACAATTTCATTTCATGACATCGTGTTTATGTGCAGAACTGGAATCTTTAAAACTCTGATGTGAATTTCTATCTATCTATCTATCTATCTATCTATCTATCTATCTATCTATCTGCCCATATGTATCTGTCTTTCTGTCTGTCTATCTAACTATCTATCTATCTATCTATCTATCTATCAGTCAATCTATCCATCTGTCTGTCTATCATCTATCTGCCTGTCTATCTATCTATCTATCTATCTATCTATCTATCTATCTATCTATCTATCTGTCAGTCAATCTATCCATCAGTCAATCTATCCATCAGTCTGTCTATCATCTATCTGCCTGTCTATCTATCTACCTATCGGTCTGTCTGTCTGTCTGTCTATCTATCTATCTGTCTGTCTGTCAATCTATCCATCTGTCTGTCTATCATCTATCTGCCTGTCTATCTATCTATCTATCTATCTATCTATCTATCTATCTATCTATCTTTCTATCTATCTTTCTATCTATCTATCTATCTATCTATCTATCTATCTATCTATCTATCTATCACTCAGTATTGTGTGTGTGTAAGTGTGCTGCACCTGAGCGCTCCAGTTGCCGTCTCTCTGACCGCCAGGCTGCTGTCCAGAAGAAGTGGCGCTAATCTCCTCACTGCGTCTCTGTGCAGAAAGCCTGGGATCGTCTGACTCTGCTGAACCACTCGGGAAATACTAGCACATGCATACTCACGTATATCTGCACTCGGACTCTGCAACTGAGAGACAGACAGAGAGACAGGAGGTCAGGTATACGGGCAGGGTAGGTGAGAGACAGACAGAGAGACCGATAGACAGACAGACAGACGGAGTGACAGGGGGTCAGGTTACGAGCAGGGAAGGTGAGAGACAGACAGACAGACAGACGGACGGAGAGACGGGAGGTCAGGTATACATGCAGGGATGGTGAGAGACAGACAGAGAGACAGACAGATGGGGAGACAGGAGGTGAGGTATATGAGCAGGGAAGGTGAGAGATAGACAGACAGAGAGACAGACGGAGAGACAGACAGACAAAGAGACGGGAGGTCAGGTATACGAGCAGGGGAGGTGAGAGACAGACAGAAAGACAGACAGACAGACAGATGAACACAGGCTGTCAATAGTGTGCATTAATTTGAGTGAAAAAGTTAAAGGAAATTCTTTTTGTCAGCAGATTTACCCTTTAATTTCTGACCACATTTTGCTATTTATATTAGTTCATAATTTTAACCCTTAATTATTATTTAACAAGTAAATACCAAAAGTTGTATTAAAGTGTAAAATTCTCACTAATACGTGCCTCTCCAAATATTTACCATTTTTATCATATAAAAGACAGAAAGAAACTTCAACTTAGTTGGACTGGTTAACGAGCTAGCTTTGCTCTGACATCTACACAAGACTAACCTACTCCTTAAACCTGGATTAATTTAACCTTGTTTACACTTTAAATCATATATTACGTTTAAAGTTAATAAGATTTTGAGATAAATAGCAAAAACTCGTATTCCCAGCCACTTTCCGACATGTCCCGCCCCCTACGCGACGATTGGTGAACATCAGAGCTTGACTGACAGACGGCGTGACGATTTACACTAAAAGCCAATCGCTGATCAGACACGAGCTCGTACTAGCCAATCAGAACCGAAGAGGCTGGATTATGTCCTAATACGGGTAGGGAAAAAATTACTTTTTCAAGTAATTCTGCATGCGGAGACTCAACCACATCCTCCTCCTCATCATCTTCAGCGGCGCGTTTCACAGCTTTTACCGGCCGTCCCTCCGGAGGAAACTGCGCGCGCTTAAACCTCGCGTTCTTCGTCTTTCCCATCGCGCTACGTTTTAATAAAAAATAAAAGGCAACCGATCGAACCGATAAATTCTACAGCACAGGAACACACACTGCCATGTGGAAGCTAGGTGCCAGAAATCCCAATTTGGATTCAGTCGGAAAGCAAACCAAACTGTCGCGCGCTGTCGGAAAGTTAGTATCCAGTGTATTTGGCGCCATCTAGTGGCTAGATTGTAGAATTGGATTTTTTTTTATAAGGATAAACCTTTTGTCTGAAAACTTTTGTAAACTTTTGGTATCTATCTATCTATCTATCTATCTATCTATCTATCTATCTATCTATCTATCTATCTATCTATCTATCTATCTATCTATCTATCTATTATTTTTAATAAATGTCATTGTTTATTTATTTATTTATTTATATGTCTCTCTCTCTCTCTCTCTCTCTCTCTCTCTCTCTATATATATATATATATATATATATACTTATTTATTATTTTTAATAAATGTCATTATTTATTTATCTATCTATCTATCTATCTATCTATCTATCTATCTATCTATCTATCTAGCTAGCTATCTAGCTAGCTAGCTATTTATTTATTTATTATTTTTAAATAAATGTCATTATCTATCTATCTATCTATCTATCTATCTATCTATCTATCTATCTATCTATCTATCTATCTATCTATCTATCTATCTATCTATTTATTTATTATTTTTAAATAAATGTCATTATCTATCTATCTATCTATCTATCTATCTATCTATCTATCTATCTATCTATCTATCTATCTATCTATCTATTCATTATTTTAATAAATGCCATTTATTTTCACGTATTAATCTTAAATCACATTCTGATTGAAATCCACCTTCTTGTGTGTTTTTTTCTTCTTATATGAAAAATAAATGATATAAAAATCCCACCTATACTGTATGTGAGTAATAAGTCTGTCCCCGCTGTTGTTCTGATGATTTTTAGTGAAGAAATGAAATAAAAATACAGAAAATAAAACAAAGGAAATCTCTGACAGAGAGAGAGAGAGAGAGAGAGAGAGAGACTGCTCTCTTTAGCAGGATCATCTGATCCCTGACCCATTTCACTCCTCCAGAGATTTTTCTTCTGGGCTCCAGCACGTGCCGAACCTCTGCAACCGCCCTGGGAGAGAAACCGAGAGCCACGAACTTGACCACAAATATGCGTTTCAAAATCCTCTGTGCGCCACACACGGTGTTGAGGACGCGCAGGGAGGCTGAGACGAGTGTGAGGTGAAGCTGGAGATGGCAGATGAAATCAGGGCAGGATTTCAACATGACACGCATCTTAATGACACCAGGCGCTTTAGTGGGGTGTGTTCAAGAAATAGGGTTAATCTCTAACACATGCAACACACACACACACACACACACACACAGTGTGCATCATACCATCTGATATGTTATAGTATAATAGGCACACTAAGATACAGTACAATGCTACATTCTACCACATGATATGATACGATTCCATATGATACCATAGGATTCATACGAAACAATAGAATATGATATCATATGATGCAAAACAATACAATACCATATGATACGATACGATATGATACGATCTGATACGATACAATCTGATACGATATGATACGACCTGATATGATACGATACGATACAATACGATACAATACGATACGATCTGATATGACACGATACAATATGATACAATATGATACGATTCGATACGATCTGATACGATCTGATGCGATCTGATGCGATACAATACGATATGATCTGATACGATACAATATGATACAATATGATACAATATGATACGACACAATACGATACAATATGATACAATATGGTACAATATGGTACCATACGATCTGAAATGATATGATATGATACGATCTGATACGATACGATATGATACGATCTGATACAATGCAATATGATACGATACAATATGATATGATACAATACGATACGATACAATACGATACAATATGATACGATACAATACAATATGATACGATATGAAACGATACAATCTGATACGATACGATGCGATACAATATGATACGATCTGATACGATATGATACGATACGATACAATATGATAGGATACAATCTGATAGGATCTGATGCGATATGATACGATACAATACGATACGAGCTGATACGATACAATACGATACAATATGATACGATACAATACGATGTGATACAATCTGATACAGTACAATACGATACAATATGATACGATACAATACGATGTGATACAATACAATATGATACAATACGATACGATACAATCTGATACGAAACGATACGATACAATACGATACGATATGATACGACCTGATATGATACGATACGATACAATACGATACAATACGATACGATCTGATATGACACGATACAATATGATACAATATGATACGATTCGATACGATCTGATACGATCTGATGTGATCTGATGCGATACAATACGATATGATCTGATACGATACAATATGATACAATATGATACAATATGATACGACACAATACGATACAATATGATACAATATGGTACAATATGGTACCATACGATCTGAAATGTTATGATACGATCTGATACGATACGATATGATACGATCTGATACAATGCAATATGATACGATACAATATGATATGATACAATACGATACGATACAATACGATACAATATGATACGATACAATACAATATGATACGATATGAAACGATACAATCTGATACGATACGATGCGATACAATATGATACGATCTGATACGATATGATACGATACGATACGATACAATATGATAGGATACAATCTGATAGGATCTGATGCGATATGATACGATACAATACGATACGAGCTGATACGATACAATACGATACAATATGATACGATACAATACAATATGATACGATATGAAACGATACAATCTGATACGATACGATGCGATACAATACCATACGATCTGATACGATCTGATACGATACAATACAATACAATACGATATGATACAATATGATACGATCTGATACGATATGATACGATACGATACGATACAATATGATAGGATACAATCTGATAGGATCTGATGCGATATGATACGATACAATACGATACGAGCTGATACGATACAATACGATACAATATGATACGATACAATACGATGTGATACAATCTGATACAGTACAATACGATACAATATGATACGATACAATACGATGTGATACAATACAATATGATACAATACGATACGATACAATCTGATACGAAACGATACGATACAATACGATACGATATGATACAATCTGATACAAAACAATACGATACAATTTGATACAATCTGATACAATCTTATACGATACGATACAATATGATATGATCTGATACAATCTGATACGATACGATATGATACAATACGATACGATATTGTACAATCTGATATGAAATGATACAAAACGATACAAAACGATTTGAAACGATACGATACGAAACGATTTGAAACGATACGATACAGTACGATACAATCTGATACGATGCGATACGATACGATACAATCTGATACAATACGATACGATATGATACGATACGATACGATACGATATGATACAATATGATACGATACGATCTGATACGATATTATACGACACGATACAATATGATAGGATACAATCTGATAGGATCTGATGCGATATGATACGATACAATACAATACAGTGTGATACAATACGATGTGATCTAATTCTCTACAATATAAAGACAACATGATACCACATGATATAATATGATATGATACAGTATGATATGATATGATATGATATGATATGATATGATATGATATGATATGATATGATATGATATGATATGATATGATCCGATATGATATGATGCAATACAATGTACTCTGTGATACAATAGAATATGATACCATATGATTCAGTGTAATTCATTAGTATATGATACGATACCATGTGATTCAATGCGATTAATTCTTCTTCTTCTTCTTCTTCTTCTTCTTTCGGCTTTTCCCTTCAGGGGTCTCCACAGCGAATCATCTCTCTCCACCTATCCCTATCTTCTGCATCCTCAACACTTACACCCACTAGCTTCATATCCTCATTTATTACATCCATATACCTCCTCTTTGGCCTTCCTCTTTGCCTCCTGCCTGGCAGCTCCATGTCCAACATTCTCCTACCAAGATACTCACTCTCCCTCCTCTGGACATGTCCAAACCATCTTAACCTGGCCTCTCTAACTTTGTCCCCCAAACGTCCAACATGAGCTGTCCCTCTGATGTACTCATTCCTAATCCTGTCCAACTGTGTCACTCCCAAAGAGAACCTCAACATCTTCAGCTCTGCTACCTCCAGCTCTGACTCCTGTCTCTGTCTCAGTGATACTGTCTCTAAACCATACAGCATGGCCGGTCTCACCACTGTCCTGTACACCTTCCCCTTGATTCTCGCTGAAATTTTTCTATCACACAGAACTCCTGACACCTTTCTCCACCCATTCCAACCTGCCTGCACTCGCTTCTTTACCTCTTTCCCACACTCTCCATTACTCTGGACTGTTGACCCCAAGTACTTAAACTCCTGTACCTTCTTCACGTCTTCACCCTGTAATCTTACTGTTCCACTTCCCTCCCTGTCATTCACACACATGTACTCAGTCTAACAAGTTAATAATTCTAACTTGCCACCCATCCTTCCCATCTCGATCCCTCTGCCTAGCTAACCTGTACAAGTCCTTCTCTCCTTCTCTAGTGTCTAACCTAGTGTACAACTCATCATAGGCCTTCTGCTTGGCCTTAGACACCTCCCTCTTCACTCTGTGCTGTAACTCCTTGTATTCCTGTCTATTCTCTTCAGTCCTGTCCATGTCCCACTTCTTCTTGGCTAACCTCTTCCTCTGAATACTATCCTGAACTTCCTCATTCCACCACCAAGTCTCCTTATCTTCTTTCCTCCTTCCAGATGACACACCCAGGACCTTTCTTCCTGTCTCCCTGATCACTTCTGCTGTAGTTTCCCAGTCATCTGGCAGCATTACCTGACCACCCAGAGCCTGCCTCAACTTCTGTCTAAATTCCTCACAACATTCCTCCTTTTTCAGCTTCCACCACTTGGTTTTCTTCTCCATCTCTATCTTTGACCTCTGCTGACAGACCATCAAATTCATCCTATGCACCACCATCCTATGCTGTCTGGCTACACTCTCTCCCACTACCACTTTACAGTCACTAATCTCTTTCAGATTGCCTCTTCTACATAGGATGTAGTCTACCTGTGTGCTCCTACCTCCACTCTTGTAAGTCACTCTATGCTCCTCCCTCTTCTGAAAATAAGTGTTAACCACAGCCATGTTCATCCTCTTAGCAAAGTCCACTACCATCTGTCCTTCAAGGTTCCTTTCCTTAACTCCAAACTTGCCCATCACCTCCTCATCACCTGTGTTCCCCTCACCAACATGTCCATTAAAATCTGCTCCTATCACCACTCTCTCACCTGTTGGAGTACTCTCCATCACCTCATCTAATTCACTCCAGAATCTCTCTTTCTCCTCTAACTCACAACCTACCTGTGGGGCATAACCACTAACAACATTCAACATCACCCCTTCAATCTCCAACTTCAGACTCATCACCCTGTCTGACCCTCTCATCACCTCCAGAACATTCCTCACAAACTCCTCCTTCAGGACCACACCTACCCCATTTCTCTTACTATCCACACCATAATAAAACAGCTTGAATCCTGCTCCTATACTACGAGCCTTGCTACCCTTCCACCTGGTCTCCTGTACACACAGTATATCCACCTTCCTTCTGTCCATCATATCAGCCAGCTCTCTACCTTTCCCTGTCATAGTACCAACATTCAGAGTTCCTATTCTCAGTCCTACACTCTTACCTTTCCTCTTCTCTCTCTGTCTACACACTCTCCTTCCTCCTCTACTTCTTCGACCAACAGTAGCCCAATTTCCACCAGCACCCTGTAGGTCAATGGCGCCGATGGCGGTCGTTGTTAACCCGGGCCTCAACCGATCCGGTATGAAATTTAGAGTACTGACGATTCGCATGGTTAAATTTGGCAATGTTTTACGCCGGATGCCCTTCCTGATGCAACCCTCTCTATTTATCCGGGCTTGGGACCGGCAGAGAAGTCACTGAACTGTGACCCTCATGGCTAGATTCAATGTGATTAATTCATATATGATATAATTCCACATGATTCAATGCGACTCATTCATATATGATCCCAAATGATTCAATGTGATTCATTCGTATATGATACGATACCATATGATTCAATGTGATTCATTCATATATCTGATATGATTCCATATGATTCAATGTGATTCATTCGTATATGATATGATTTCATATGATTCAATGTGATTAATTCATATATGATATAATACTGTATGATTCAATATGATTCATTTGTATATGATATGATACCATATGATTCAATGAGATTCATTTCTATATGATATGATACCATATGATTCAATGCGATTCATTCGTATTTAATATGATTCCATATGATTCAATGTGATTCATTTCTATATGATACGATACCATATGATTCGATGCGATTCATTCGTATATGATTTGATACTATGCGATACGATCCAGAAAAGATCCGAATCACACCCTTACTGAATGCTGTAGGTAAAGAGTTAAAGGACGGTGGCTTTGTAAAGACATTTCACACTCCAGATATAAAGCCTTGAACATTTGACTCCTTATTTAAAACCTTCACAACACAGTGAAAGCTTTCACCACTAGATGACAGCATCGCTCCACGCTGCAGGCATCTGGACCAACTTTTCAACCCTGCTGGATAATTTCAGAGTGTTTCAGAGTGATGAAACACACATGCTGATGTACAAACTTCAGTCCCGTTCCAACCGACGACTCCTGTATCGACTCTTTTATGCACCTGAACCTCCCGTTGTTCTTGAAATACACCATCCTTCACGAGGAAAAACCTCGTGGACTTTGCTCCGTCGTTCGGGTTCCTGCGGTTCCTTCGCAAAACAACTGCAAGCGATTAGCATGTGAAGCACGAGCGTGAGCCGGGCTGTGCTGCCTGCCCCCAGCTGACCTGCTCTACATGCCGTTTTTGCAGTGAAGTGAATTGAAGGAGACACGCTTGTTGTATTGGTTGGCAGGAGGCCTGCGCATTCTTGAGGATCTCAACCACACGGCTTTGCTGCAGAATAGAGTGCAAAGGGCGAGAGAACACATTCCTGCTGTCTTCGCTGTTTTTTCAACTCTTATGTCATTCAGACGAAAGGACAACCTCACTCGAGTTACTGTTTTCTATGTAGAAAATACGAACCTTTCTGTTACGATGCTTAGCGGCGGAGCTATAAAGCTTTAAAAATCTACCGAACGTTTGGCAGACATTCATTTTCCATCAACACTCCAATGTTCTAATACATTTCCATAGTAACACCATGACACGTACGTACATTTACGACAAACCAACAAACATCCTGTTATTTAGCAAAACAAATCTCGTAATCGTCGACGTGGCGACATTTTCTGTCTGATCTCTTTAATTTCATGTTAAAGGAAGGAGTCTCCAGTGTCAGCGCATTGTAATGGTCGTCATGGTAACGCGACAAGCTGCAACTTCAAACAGAGGCCGGTGAGGGTACGAGAGCGGCGTTCATTCATAGCGTACAACATTCGACGTAGCTCTAAATGGATAAAAAGCAGAACTAATAAATGTAAAAGCAGTGAGTCTTTTAGCGTTCCGTGTCGTCGATTCATTTCTAGCAAGAGCGTGTCTCCAATGTTTTATCTCTTACGTACGTTTTGTGGACGCAAATAAATCAATATCGATGTCTAACAGAGTCTACGGTGGATCGTTTGTGGGGAAAATCCTTTTTTTTTTGTTGTAATAATTCAATAATCTGTGAGCGATTAAACTCGTGTGTTTACTTTTCTCATGAGGAACTGCGATGTCCGAATGATAAAGCTCCCTCTGCAACTTCATCTTTAAATCCAGAAGTTTCTCTTTCTCAGATCTCAATTGTTTCCCTAAAGTAGCACCTATTCCGTCCATGACCTTCACCTTTCGATCAGTGAGCGGAATCCTGCAGGGTTTAACTCTACGCGTGTGAATTTCTCTTCTGCCTGCCTCATGAGTCACTTGAGGAGTCGTTTCAACATAACATCAACACGAGTGCCACATGGTTACGATCGAGTTCTGCGGGTTCTGCTTGTACTCATGCGATCAGGCCATGTGGGTCCGTATTCCATCTCCCCCTAAACTCCCCTCCATCATCCTTCCGAATCCCTGTTTCCCAATCCGAGCTCCTTGTTGCCAAGCTCGGAGAGCGTTTCCACTCGTTGAGAAGTGCTAAAAGCTCACTCCAAGTGCGTACGCCCCTTCAGATCTCGTTCCCTTGGAACTGGAGTTTTGGCAGTCTGGGGTACCTGTGGGACTTGCCGTGATTTTTTTTCCCCACCTGATGGCACGTTTTTTATTTATTCACCATTTGATTTTATTTGCTTTCGAGGCTTATGTGATTAACGGCCGTTCTGATGCTATCTCTCCCGTGCTGAAGGGCAT